>NC_056740.1:456402493-456702493 GCF_019279795.1 Protopterus annectens
GGGTGCAGGGAGTCATGCCCCCATCATTACAATGTGTATTCCAACTTGCAGTTCGAGTGTCAGCGAAGGTGCCTTTAGAACTGCAGTTCTCTTAACTGTGGTGTAGTAAGAAATGATGGGTTAGTCCTTTCAGTTTGCAGAAAGGGCCATTTGAAGGAATGATTGTCCCCCTGTTAAAGGTGAACACATATATATCAATATAGGCATATATGGACATACATCTGTAGCTGGAACTGGGAATGTAACCACAACATATATGTCCACATGCACCATTGATGGGTTTGAGAGACCCAAACAACATACATCTGGCATGGATAGGTATTCCTCCCCCAGCCAAATATGTCTGGCCTGTAATACAATACCAACCTTAGCAGATCCCATAGGCTGGACCCTACATGACAAGGGCAGTACATGTTAACAGTGCTCCATTCCACCTGTAGGATATAAGGCTGGCATTACTACCATATCATGCAGTACATTCAAGTGACATGTCATGCTTGGGGGAACCCCCTGGGCAGGTGCAGTAAGTAGCTGGGATCCCTCATACAATCCAATAGCCCTACACCTGACAATGGTTTCACCAATGTTGGCAAGGACATCCAGAAACCCTCCATGTCAGCTGGGAACTACCACCCAGTAGCCTGATGACTGTGGTCTGCAGGGAAATGGAACATACCAACAATGACCCCATGGCCAATGTCATTGGTTATCTCAATACACGGGACCCCACCGATGTTGGACTTGTCAAAGTCAGAGAATACAACCTGAACCTGGTATACCTCCTTAACCCAATCATGACAGGTGTAGATATGGGTTAGGAGGTGCACAATGCCTATGTAGATCATAGCAGGCTTTTGTACACCATCCTGCTTGTAGGAATGTGTGTAGCTGTTACAGGATCTACTTCCATTCACAGGATATGATTCCATGAGGGCTGCTTAGCATATGCCAACATACCACAGGTGCCACCCCGTGGGCATACAGTCCTTCACAGGTCATAGATGTGTCAATGCCCTCCTCCACACTGTTGAGGTGTGCAGCACTACTGGGGTTGTTATAAGTCACTGGGTGTGGCTGTTGTGGATAAGACTGCCATAATTGCATTTACTGTTGCATCTAACCCCACACATAGCTGTCTGTTATACTGTACAGTGTATGTAATCAGGTTGTTAGTTGTTGTCTACACCATTCACAGTAGTTGAGCCACCTCACACCCTCCTAAGGGTAGGGCTATGCCACCGGCATTGGCACACACATGCTTCTTAGGTGAGGATCGCAGTAGAGTGGGGAGAGGGGCATACACCCTGCTGTTAGCATGTTCAATGTCATCCACATTGCAGACTGCATATATAGCACTGTGTGGATGTGCCTATCCTGTCTTGGTGGGATTACATGTAAAACAGATGTGTTACCTGCACGGGGACATACCTCCATGTGTACAGACCTGTACCTGTACTGCATCCTAACCAAAGACACTGTGTGTTGTATCCAGCCATGGCATGTGTACCACCAACTATACTTACTGGTGTCCACTGTAGAAGGCCTGCTGACACCACTACACCCATCAGCTATGTGGCACATGGACAAACACAACACAATCTGAACAGATACTGGTTACAACAGTACAACATTGTTTATTAAAGCTATGATGCATCATGGCTGCACAGCTACACTTTCCAAGATATTAGCATTTCACTTTACTGCTGACAACATGCTACACATCATTCCATTGCTAAACTGTTGTACAGTCACCCTGTGCATCAGAACCATGTTAGCCTGTCCCTGCATTGATGTTACAGATGTCAAGCAGTGGCACAGGTATCATCATATGCACAGAGTGTGTTGTTGGTTTGCCAGAGGCCTAGGCTGAGCCATACAATTGACAACATGTGCGCGTGTGTGTGTGTGTGTGTGTGTGTGTGTGTGTGTGTGTGTGTATGTTAGGGGGCTGAGTATTGTTATGGGACACTGGTGCTGTAGTGTGTGCAGGTATGTGGTTGCCCTAGGTTCGTTGATTATGTGTGTGTGTCTGCATGCACACAGTTCCTCCATGTGGTTGCCCTATACAGGGAATTGTGAGAAAGCTGCAGACTGTACCTGGCAGGGTTGGCAGTTCACCATCTCTGGCCACGGACACGGGACCTGTGCATGGCAGGGGTGCTACAGGCAGTATCAGGTACATAGCCAGACCAAGTACTGTCCCCCGAGATAGACAGACATCCACTGGATCCAGGTCCCTCCTGGGACTGGCCAGGGCCATGTGCACATGGTCTACTATGATGAGTTGTGGACACCCCCCCCACAGTGCTGGGGATGGTACTGCCACTAAGGGAGCGGCTGTGACTGTTTGGACATCCAAGGTGACCACCAGCTGTTGGTTTTGCTGGCATACGTCCACATGGCCGTCGCAACCATCCCGCCTTGTCCTGATGCATGGACATGACATTTTGGATGAGTTCCAATGTCTCACCCCACCGTCTATCCATGACTTCAGTGTAATTACAGATGGCACCTGCTAGGTCACAGATGCTGTCAGTTTCAGAGGTGTGATGAGCCTTCTGCACCCTTAGACCCTGTCTGATGTACCATTCCATTCATGCCTGTGCCTCCATGACAGTCTGGAACATGCATGTGGTTGAAATAGATGTTGCACGTCTGCCAGGTGCATGATGACCAGCAGTGCTCCTACGAGCACCCCTGCACATCTGCCTATGTGATATCCCACCAGACATCTGGCTATGGCTGCTGTGTCCTGACACATGTGCCATAGATACCACACATTCCTGGCCCATGCCAACCGTAGGCTGTCCCTCAGCTAGGGCCAATGGTGATGAGGTATCTAGAGGCAGTGTGACTGTGTGCGTGGATGGTATGGATACCTGTGGGTTGTCAACTGCTGGCCCAGCTGCAGCCCCTGATGACCCTTCCTGTACCTCAACACACCTATCTTCATGGTCACTGTCTGTATCAGTGACATCAGATTCCCTGCAGGGGGACCCAGCCCCACCTCGCCACCTGTGAGGAAAAAACAGGGAACAGACTGTAAGATCTGTAAAAAAACACTGAACAGTAAACACACACACACACACACACACACACACACACACACACACACACACACACACACACACACACACACACACACACATGTGTGAAGACATGGCCACACACACAGACATACACACATGCAGTTGGCATACATGGCAACTCATACACTACACCAGACAGCACCTACAGACAGCTCCCATAACACACACAATAGCAGGAAATGTTGCAGTACAGTATCACACACATACCTGTAATTACACACATGTCAGCATGTATGACATGTGGGGCTGAACAGCATGCAGTGCAACTGTAGTCAATCCCCATTATCAACATTATACATGGCTGTGATGCATAGCTTTTTTTTTTAGGTGATGGCCCTCCCCCTGGAACCCACTGCACCCATGTCCACAACATTGCTGTGCATCTGTTCAGCACCCTGGCATGTACTGTGCACCATACCTCATTGGTGTACACACCATTGCAGAATGTGTCTCTATGTGTCAGGTGTGTTTCTGCTGCTGCTCACAGCCTCTGTGTGTTCCTGGATCATGTGTGGACACGTGTTTAGTGACTGCTTGATATGTATTCACATATGTCATCATCAGTGGTGCATCTATGAGTGGTAGATTACCATTAGATCAACCACAGAGACATTGTACTGTACCTATGGTAAATGTAGAGACCATTATTGACCATGATTGGACCCTGGCTGATGTTGCCTGTGGTACACATAGGTTCATAGGTGAGTACGGGTCTATTGGTCCTGGGGCCTACATAAGTCTAGCCACAGGAGTTCCCTGCCATGCACCACACACTAATGATATTCCCCTGTGCCCCTGTCAGGCTGTGGCACACGCATGCTACCCAGGGTGTATTCCCCATGCCCCATCCAATTGCCAAGTGTTCTGTCAAGAGGGCCAATGAGTAGCATTGCCTGACATGTATGGGTAGTCCATTCCAGAGTGTGGTGATTCCCCAGAACAGGGCTCTAATGCTCCAGTATGTTCTGTGTAATGTCTTGATTAGGTTTAGGACCCTGGAGCGTGTGTTAGCAGAGGGAGTGGGATGTCATTATATGTAGCATGTTTAACTGCTCTGTGTATGACATAGTTGTGTATGTTGGGCATATATCAGCTGTGCCTGGGCAATGTGCACTGGAGTGTGGCCACAGTTGTCTGAGATGGACTGTGTATTGCATGTGTTTGAGGCTGGTAATCCCATTAGTGAGGTGTGTGCTGTGTCAGTGCACATGTACAGCATGCATTATGGGTAGGTGTGTTAGATGTGTACATGGCCTACACCTTAGCTATGACATGCACAGTGAATTGCCAAGCATAACCTTAAACCATACTCACCGGCATCCAGCCGCTGCCTTGCTGGTATCCCAGAGTTACCTACACTGACATGGGATAGAGTTGATGTCAGTGGCCACAGCTGTGACATTGCTACACGGAGGCTGCAATATTACAGTACAACAACAGCTGAAGTACACAGTACTACAGTTTATGCATTACTGCTTATCAGTACTACACAGCAACATATCCGACATCTCACTCATGCATGGTCTACCTATACAGATGCATACACTACAGTAGTCTACTGATATGCCCTGGAACCTTACCTGCATGCTCAATATGTGGTGTGTGAGTAGCACCCACCTCTATGACCGTATAGGTCTGGAGCTCTTGCGGGCGTGCAGGTGCTACCAGGCTGATGAGCAGCTCCTCCACTCTGGTGAGGGGGGGTGGATGTTATGGCCCTCCCTGTTGCAAGGTGGTCACCCCGCATGGTAGCGGCTCAATGTCGTACTTGCTGGAGCAGGTCACTACAAGGGTGGCGGACACATAAGTTCGGCTGTGCAACCCCACCTCATTCACCCTGCAGACCACATCAGTCCACATGGCTGTTCTCTCCTGCTGGTCCATGCATGTCCATGAGAAGAGCAGCTGATAGTTGTGGATGATGCTGGTGAGGATGATCTCCTCCTTAGCGACACTGTATGCGGGGTTTCCTGGGTGTGCCATACTCTCTGAAAGACATAATGATGGAAATATGTCTGAGCAACTCATATGTCAAGTTTACCATAATACAATGCACATATCAGACTCCCACCACCATATCAGCTCCAACATAATGTTCACACTAAGCTAATGGTATGTGTCCAGTATGTGTACCATTGAGCCATATATTGTATTGTACAACACGTTCTGCTATGTGGTTATAGACATGCTCCCTGTGGGGACACTAGAGTTGCAGGGCTGCTACAGGGTATACCTGCATGCCATTGTCACTGCCACTATGTTTCCACATATGCATGTGGTAGGCCTGCTATGTGATTGCTACACATCTCCCATTCTGTAGTATTGGGGATCTCTATACATGCTGTTGGACATGTTTTGGGATTGTGTGGACTATTACAGTCCACATAAGTTCCATGACAGTTACACACCAGTATGTGTAGGGGTTTTTGCCGGTAGGAACACCACTCCAACCTAATGTGCACATTTTACTAGTCCACATCACATCAGTGGCCCACCATGGAACCTCATTATCTACTGTTCCATCACTACCTTCATGTGGAACCACCTCAGGGGATGGTGTCCCTCCCATGGAGCACACACAGACATCTGTCTGTCACTCAGGTAGGTCACGGATATTGGGCATAGTGAGGTCCACAGTGACATGGGGTATATGCTACATCACCTGGAGGCATGTAGTACACATACATAAGGTTCAACATGCATGTCCCTCCTGCCGAGCGCACAGCCCAGGCACCTTTATGTCCATGTAGATGCTGTCGTGACTGTCCATGGGTGAGTACCATGTTCCCTTTGTTCCCATGTGGGGGCTCAATGGCCTCCACATTCCAAATGTACCTACCCGTCCACAGTGTTTAACCAGCACGTGTCATATACCAGCCCTGTATGCTGTCCTGTTTGTCATCCATCTAGACTTACTTACCAATATGTGCCTAATACACTTCAACAACATATATATCCCACCATCCCATACAATTGCAATGTGTTCCCAACATGGGTTACACACCTCACTCCACACTCCATCTTGCAGCCATGTACTGGTGTGTAGGTAAGTTGTGTATTGATGTGTGATGTTCTCTCACACATGTCATGGCAGGGAAAATGTATTGACATTTATATATATATATATATATATATATATATATATATATGTGTGTTTTATATCTGTACATATATATATATATATATATATATATATATATATATATATATATATATATATATATATATATATATATATATATATATATATATATATATATATATATATATATATATATACATATATATATATATATATATATATATATATATATATATATATATATATATATATATATATATATATATATATATATATATATATATATACATATATATATATATATATATATATATATATATATATATATATATATATATATATATATATATATACACATATAACCCCTAATGTTAGTCTGTGTTCACGTGTGACACCTGTATATATATATATATATATATATATATATATATATATATATATATATATATATATATATATATATATATCTGTTGACATACACACACACACATATATCTGTCTGTATACATATATATATATATATATATATATATACATATGTGCATATATGTGTAGATATAATTTTGTGTTGTTTATATACCTCTATAAATGTATAACTGTCTGAGGTTCTGTACACATACACAGCTGTGAATATGTATCACACATATATGTACCTGTATGTGGGGTAGATACGAACATCTGGACCACACTCATGTACCCTCTTTACTTCACAGCTGAACTGTTCTGCCTTGCTGCAACATAGACAGGTGTCACATGTGAACACAGACTAACATTAAGGGGGTATATATGGTGACAACCTTTAGATAAGCATATTATACTGCTATGGCAGTTGGGCATGTTATGCTACACTTTAACATGACTGTCTTGCAGATGGTGTGGTCTCTCACCCATGTGTCTATCATGGCGGTATTAATTCCCCCTCCAGCTGTTGGCCACAGTAATTTACAGAACACAGATATCATGGGTCACATCTTTGCCATTCACTGCTGGTCTGTACATTTGACAGGTATGTCCCACTGCTCACAGGGACTGATACTACTGTCCAGTGCAGTTGTTGAGCAAAACATCATTACAGGAACAAGTACTGATGGCACATATACATCCTTTCACAATATACATCCTATTATTCTATGCCATATACTACATGCCAGTAAATGTATATCTGTTTCACATACCTGTTATGTTGTTTCCGCTGTAACACAACCCTGAGCTTTGTGGACTTTCTTGAAGGTTTTTTCTCTCTCTTTCTCTCTGTCTCTCTGTCTCTCTCTCTCTCTCTCTCTCTCTCTCTCTCTCTCAGTCTCTCCAGTAGAGTGATTGAGCTGGTTTGAATAGATTGCAGCATGCTTTTGTTGGCATTGCACATGATCAGGTGGTAGCCTCTGCACCAGTCAGTGTCCACCAGTTGCTAATTGCATGCAGCCTGCTGTGTAGTACTTCAGATAACCACTGTCATGGCAACCCTGTACTATAAATTGCTGCCTTCTGTGGGCCTTGTCTCTTCACCTTTACAGTATGGATGACATCCTTCCTGTGTGTGGACATCAGTGTACAGACAGCAGGTAGCAATACCTCTTACAGCAGATCCTGCAGACACAGGCCAAATCCACATTAGGGTAAGGTTCCAGACCTACAGACAGCGTGAGTAGTGTTGTTGTGTGCATTGTATCTTGCTGGTCTTACAGGGTTTCTGTGTACATGGTACTTTTGCATGGAATGTTGTCTGTCTGCATAGCTCTCAACTGTGGGCCTATCTGTATGATACCAGGGGCATTGGCTGTTAGGTTTTGTCGGTGCACCACACAGGTATTTTCCCAAATATATCTGTGGCATTCTGTCTGTTGAGTGCTATCAGTACATGGCTATATCCATTTGTATTTCAATGTTGTATCCCTGCATAAAGGTATGCTGCAACGAGCCCTGTAACACCAGCAATTTCCAGGGTGTGTAACAGAAATAATGCAAATATGGCCCTATGTTCCTGCCTCTGTGCTCCACATATATGCCAGTCTTTGTCCTGCTGTGATACAGGAAGGATTGCTAGGTAATGGCCTATCATTAATTGCTGCTAGAATTACTGCTATCATCCCAGTCATGTCATGGACTTCCACACCACCTGTTGGGCCATGTCCATATGTATGGGGGCAACAGCTGGAGAACACATATGTGCCCTTGTACATTCCTGAGGTAAGTGTGTGGTACACAGTGTTAATTGCCCTTGTACAGCCTTTTATGGGGGGGGGGGGTTCTATGCCATTAACCTAGGCTATGGCACCTTTTCAGTGATATAACTGTTAAGACAAGGGTCATTCAGTGTGATAGTGAGGTGTTAGGTTAAGCAATGTTATTTACCAGATACTGTGACATTAACACAAGTGCTACTTTTCACCTTAGGGCTTGACTACAGGGTGTAATTGGAGGCTGCTGAACTACATCTGTAATTGTTGATTGTTACTTATCCTGAAGGCAAATCATGTTCCTACTGTTGTACTAATTGAAGGTCTTGACCTGGATAGCATAGTATGGTATATATATTTATATACATATTTCAAACCTTATGTGGAGTCAGTACTGGATACATTATTGTATAGTACAGGAATAAAGGTTATCTATGTATGCATACCTGTGTGTGGTGCCATGTCCTTTGAATTGTGAGTGGGTATTTGTTTAATGTCAGTATTCTCATTTGTGGGAATGGTTGCCACACTACACATTTCACAGGTGCCAGTTGAAGGGCTTGTGGCTGAAGGATATACACTGCATCCAGTACTTCCACACTACTTCTACATAAGTATGGCTACTGATACCTTTTGTGTGTGTGTATATGTGTATGTACCTCATATGGCTATATATATATATATATATATATATATATATATATATATATATATATCTATAGATATATACATCTATATATATAGTTATATTCATATATATATATATATATATATATATATATATATATATATATATATATATGGATTCCTATTACAAGAACGAAAGTTCACTACTTCAAACTTGTAATAGGAAGCCTCACTTCTGTGAAAGTTCACTTTAACAAAAGTGAACTTTTGCATAAGTGCACTTCACTGAAAACACTGCAGCACAGTGGAGGACATAAAAAACAAGCTATGTCCTCCACTATGGTGCAATAGTCATGGACTTTAGGGTTAGGGCACGGGTTAGGGTAAAGGGATAGTTAGTAAAGCTATCCCATGCCCTAACCTATGGTTCGTGACTATCGCACCATAGTGGAGGACATTGCTATGTCCTTCACTGCGCTGCAGTCATCACAGACCTTAGGGTTAGGGTACGGGTCATGGTAAGGGGATAACCCTATGGGCTATCCCCTTACTATGACCCGTGCCCTAACCCTAAGGTCCGTGAGTACTGCATGGAAGTTCAGTACAACACCCGTTCGTTGTACTGAACTTTGGCTAAGTGTACTTTCGATTAAGTGCACTTTTGCTGCAGTGAGCATTCCATACACTATTTCGAATTAGTGAAAATTTGATCTAGTGTATGGAACCATATATATATATATATATATATATATATATATATATATATATATATACATACATATGAACATATGTATGTATCTATATACAATTGCTGTTATATGATTATTTGTGAGTCATACATTAATATATATATCTACATATAGCTGTCTATTTGTCTACATTTACAGATATATATCTGTCCATATGTCCATGCATGTTCAGCTCATATTTTGACCTGTTCCTTATTCACTTGGCAATTGTCATGGATGATCGCAACATTGAAGTCAGTAACTAGTGGCAACACTTTTGTGTTTCAGACTTCATCTCCTTCTACATATGTGTTCTAATACATATTCCTGTGTAACTAACAACATTTTAAGTGTTTCAGAGCATTAGTTGACATATATCCCTATTTGTACCCACAGTGTGACATACTTTGTCCAGACTTCTTGCATTAACAGGTTATGTGGTGTGATAATAATACATTTCCTATACTGTTGACTGTGCTGCATGATATATTTGTGAAAACTTCAGATTATGTTTATCTGCCATAGTTTAGTAGTAAATCACTTTGTGTATGAAGTGTAGGGTCCTGGGTTCCTGCCGTGGAGAGGCAGTTTATTTTGTTGCTGAGCAGAACAAGGGGCATTGGCTACAGAGTGACTGAGGTACTTTTAAGCAGTTGTAAGCACGTTTGCGTGGGTTTGCATGGAGCTAAGCAATGCCTACACAGGTTAAGCAAATCAGCAGCTAACTGGGTATAACA
Organism: Protopterus annectens; assembly: GCF_019279795.1. Taxonomy (NCBI): domain Eukaryota; kingdom Metazoa; phylum Chordata; order Ceratodontiformes; family Protopteridae; genus Protopterus; species Protopterus annectens. The sequence goes on from NC_056740.1 coordinate 456,412,934, forward strand.
AACTGTAACCGGACCTTAGCAGTGCTTACCACTGCGCAAACCCTCGTACAACTTCTTTAGAGTGCCTTAATCACTCTGTATGCAGGGGCCCTTGTTCTGCCTATCAACAAAATTAACAACCTCAGCTAGGCTAGAACTTAGGACCATGCATACCATAGACAAAGTTATTTATCTCTAAGCCATATCAGATATACATAACCCTGCTGTATTCACAAACATAACACCCAGCCCAGTCATTCAACAATACAGAGAATGTATTCCAACATGTAGATGTATGTGTGTGTGAAAATATATTAATGTCTAAACAGATACAACATATTGATATATATATATATATATATATATATATATATATATATATATATATATATATGGGTCCCCTTCTAAAGACCGAACCGCCGATCCCCCAACGCAGAAATCACCGACACCAGATAACCGACAGGTACGTATACCGACAGGGTGATTCGCTGACAGCGGAAAGACCGACAAGGGTAATGTGTGATCGCGACCCGGTAAGTGTGCGACAGTGACGGAGGTAGGAGTGGTCAGGTAAGTGAGTTAGGGTTAGGGTGCAGGTAGGTGAAGTGTGCGTTAGTGTCGGAGCTTGGGCTAGGGGTGGGTAAGTGAGTTAGGGTTAGGGTGCAGGTAGGTGAAGTGTGCGTTAGTGTCGGAGCTTGGGCTAGGGGTGGGTAAGTGAGTTAGGGTTAGGGTGCAGGTAGGTGAAGGGTGCGATAGTGTCGGACCTTAGGGTTAGGGTTTGGGTCAGGGCTAGTGTGTATGCTATGTAGTGTAGTGTGTTGTTTACGTTCCGTGTGTCGGTGTTATGGTGTTCGGTGTTTCGCGTTGTCGGGTTTGTGTGTTGTCGGTTTTCTGGCGTCGGTGATTTCTGTGTCGGGGAATCGTCGGTTCAGTCTTTAGAAGTAGACCCATATATATATATATACGCACACACACACACACACACACACACACACACACACACACACACACACACACACACACACACATACACACATATATATGTAAGCAGATATTTATATCTATACAGGTATATACAGACATCTGTAGATAAAGTGGGAACATAGCAGAAACATATATGTCCACATGCAGCATTAATGGAGTTGACAGGCACAAACAACATATGTCATGTATGAACAGGTATTCTCCCCCCACAGCCAAACACGTCTTCCCTGCAATACACTACCAACTGTTGCAGATCCCATAACCAGGACATTACACAGCAATGGCACAAGATGTTAACAGTAGTCCATCCCACCTGTATGATGTCAGGCTGGTATCAATAACATATCATGCAGTACAGTCAGGCTCATAATGACTCCCATTTTGCAGTCATCTGTTACCTTTGTTAGCTAGAGTCCTGTACTGTTGGCCTGTACTTCAGAGATGTAGATGCCAAACAACAGTGGTCCCAGGACTGAACCCTGAGGTACTCCACTTGTCATGTGTCTGGGGATGGATTTGGAGTCAGTTACACCTACAGTTTGGGTTCTGTCAGTAAGCCATGTGGCAAACCATCGAGTGGCATAGGGATGTATGGCTGGATTAGTATGTTAATCTATGTTTCCACACTATGGGATGGTGTTGAAGGACCTGTAGAGCCCGCTATCTATGCAGGTACATGTGTATTCCCACATAGGAGAGGTAGCACAGTGTTGAGTCAGTCTGCCTGTAGCCTGCACTGTGCTTTGTTACATGCCTAGCAGCCTACTGTACTTATCCAGTGAGATTCATGTCCAGATACTTGCCAGATGTACTGCTACCTGGCCACCATAACAGTCATGTATGTCAGACAACGCAGTGGGATGCTGTTCAGATGTATGTCAGTAACTAGTGGATTGTATGTGGTCATGTCACCTCTGTACCAGTGGTTATTAAGTGTCAGAAGAGACAGGGGTGTATGAATGCATAATCTATGGGGGTATATGTATACCAGTATGTATGTGTTATACCCATCTACATGGCTGTTAACATCCACATTGACAGGCCTGGTCCACATGTCTTGCATGAAGGGGTTCTGTGCATACCCCTGGACTGACCCGAGTGTGTCAGACTGTCCACGTATATTGGCCATATCGCAGCTGTAGTCCACAGAGGCGTTACTGTGCTAGCAGTGGTACTGTACTATGATGACCTTAGGATGTCTGTAAGTAGCCAATGGGGCACATGTTAACAGCCGATGTGGCCTCCCACACACACTATTTCTGTGAAGACGATCCCAATTACAGTAGCAGTAGTCTACAGATATACCTGCACTACATAAGTGACATCCCCTTGCACTGAGAGGTTGGGACTACTGGGGCTGGTGTAGGGCTCCACTCCATGTGCAGGACATATGGTGAACATATATGTATAGATAAGTATACATATATATCCATATACATATGTACACATATACATATCTTGCTTACTGTATGACAACAGTTTTACACATATGTGCCTGTGCTCCAGCTCTGTCCTCCACCTACATACCGGGCTTTGCACATATGACATGCTGTGAGGGGCTGTTATGTAGTGGGCAGTGTGTATGTCATGCTGTCATTCCTGCCATCACTCCACTGCTGTTGTGTCCCCCACACATACTGGGGGGTTGGGGTCATATATGTGTGGGTTTCACCTACACAATACATGTGTGCCCTAATGCACTCTAGAGGCCAGTGTATGTAACAGTGGTATATGGCCCAGTATTAGTGAGTGTAAGGGGGGGTGCACCATGACTAACCTAGGCTGTTACAACATGTGTGGGTATCTGGGATAAGCTGCCTTAAGGTATCTGGATGTACTTTACCATACAATCCACCTTGGGTAAATGCAAGCCTACTGCCTCCTGCCATATGGGATGTTCTGTTTGTCAGTGTGATTGTGATGGTGTCAGGTATGCCTTGTTATGTAACAGATACATCCCATTGTGTCAACTGGGGTCTGTACCCGCTATGGATTGTGTACAGAGTGTAAATACAGGCTGCTGACCTATACATCTGCATTACGTACTGTTGATTGTCTGGTATGCTGTGGCCCAGTCTGTAATTCCTGATGTACTACTTGAAGACCTTGGCCTGGACAGCAACATATGTCAGCCTTTCCAGACTACTGTCTTAGTATAACTGTTTCACAGTTGCATTATGCTGTTAAAATGGATGTCAGTATCTAAACAGCTACATGACATGGCATATACAACTGTCATAGTACACAAATGAAGCTTTCACATTCATTTATGCACAATTGTGTGTGGAGTTATACCCTTTGATATCTCTGTGGGTATTTGTTGCAGGCTATGATTGTCATTTGTATGGGTGGCTCATACATTTTCCAGTTGGGAAGGTGGTGACTGTAGGAATACTGGCTGCTCTTTATTGTGTGCGCGTACTACATATGTATATTACTGTACAAATCTCTGTGTGTGTGTATGTGTAGTTAAATATATACCTATATATATTTATAGCTATATATATATATATATATATATATATATATATATATATATATATATATATATATATATCTGCATATATATATCTGCATATATGTATCTGTGTATATGTACCCTAGGGATGGCCATGTCGTGTCTGGTCCTGGTTATCAGCTCTGCAACACTTGGTACTGTATTACAGGGGCCTCTCAACCCCATTAACGTTGCATGAGGACATATATGTTCTATTTCCCTATTATCTACAGATGTATGTCCGTATATACCTATGTATGTATATATATATATATATATATATATATATATATATATATATATATATATCTGCTGACATATATATATATATATATATATATATATATATATATATATATATATAAAACCTGCCGTATATATTTATACATGTAAATGTGAACATATATATCTATAGGTGTAGGCATTTGCATGTGTATATGTTCATAAATATATAAATATATATATATATATATATATATATATATATATATATATATATATAGATGTATAGATATATGTATATGTTGTACCTGTTTAGACATTAATATATTCACTCACACACATACATCTACATGTTGGAATGCATTCTCTGTACTGTTGAATAACTGGGCTGGATGATATGTGTGTGAATACATCAAGGATAAGTATATCTGAGATGGCTTAGTAGTAAATCACTTTGACTATGGTGTGCATGGCCCTGGGTTTGATACTGGCAGAGGCTGTTTATTTTGTTGCTCGGCAGAACATGGGACGTTGGCTACAGAGTGATTAAGGCACTTTTAAGCAGTTGTAAGCGGGTTTGCTTGAGTATGCGCGACGGTAAGGACTGCCAACCTCCGCTTATATTTTCTTACAGTCAGTTAGCTTCAGATATCTCAACATGTGTAGGCATAGCTTGCCCCCACACAAACCCGCTTACAGCTGCTTAAAAGTGCTTACTGCCCCTTACCCCTGTGCTAATTCCTTTAAAAGAAAAGAAAAAGGGGTTGATAGGAAAGTGGTAAAAAACGGGGCACAAAGAGGGAAAGACAGTAGGGAAAATAGCCAGGCATGTGCAGTAAGTGTATATGAAAGGTCCATGGCTGCCCATTTCTTCTATAGCAACAGCTGTGCATATACACTATATTTGCAGGTACATTTAGACCCTCAGGGGAGGACAACATATATTCATTGTGACGCCAATTAGACCAGATTACATGTGTCCAGTGGACATGTGTGCAAAATGGGCAGCTATGTATGGGGCAAGATTTTTTTGTGGGAGCAGATTGCCCCCTTTTTTTTTCTGGTGAGAGTGGGATGTTGGGGAGGGGTAGTAGGTATATTTGGGGAGGTAGGTTGGGTAGGTTAACAGACAAGACAGGCAAGATGGATACAGAGCCAGTATATGACAAATGTGGGTGGTAAACTCCTTGGATGGGGAGGGGTGTTAGGAAGTCGCAAGCACATGAGCCCCCAACGTTGAACAGTGGGAGTGAGGTCCCCACCCATGGGCAGTCATCACTGCACCTTCACAGCCCCAAAGGTGGCTGTGCTGGGGGCTGTGTAGGAGGGGCAGGCTCACCCTCTAATAGCGCCACTCAGCCCTCAAGATGGAGTAGCCGCTCTCGATACTCCAGATTGAGCTCCCTATGCACTACAGCCCAGACCTGTCGATGGGTGACAGGTTCCCCTCTGCGCCTGCTCCGTGGGGGGGTGAGCCCCAACCCCTGCAGTGGTTTCTCCCAAAGGTGGTGCAGGGCCCATGGAGGAGGAGGTCCCAGGCTGGGTCCCAGATGTGCTGTTGCTCAGTGCCATGGCCAGCTGAGGTGGGACAGGTGGGTCTTCTGGGACTGGCCTTCCCATACGAGCTGTGTTGTCACAGGGTTATGGTATATATGGGTTAGTAACAGTCAACAGCATTCAGGATTAGTTATAACAGCATGCATAGGTATTCCCATTACCCAACACACCAGATTTAACACAGTTGCAGAGCAAGCAGAAAACATGCATATATGGAACAACAGTGACTATTACAGGAGCATGCATGTTTCATTGATGGCAACAGGCCACCAATATGGGTGTATTTTGTCATGGCACATGCATAGAAAAAAATGTGAATATTTATAAACCATTAGGACCTATGTCCCAACAAAAGTTTGGAGTGTACACATACCAGTTGAGGAGTGTCATTGGGTTATTATGCACATATGGTAGGAGTGAGAGAGAGGGTTCAATTAACAACTAATATATCCTTGTAGTTTTCACAACATTCTTAGTCACTGGAATGATCTTTCCCTTACATGTATTATTATACTACACAATGGCCTTATATTGTACACTGGTATGTTTATTGATTATTATATAGGTGACCTGTGTCTTACATACAGGTGTGACAGGCTGCAGGTGTTGATAAAACATATGTTGAGAATTGCTGTCATACACTTTGGGTGAGTTGCTAGACTGACAGGTTTGTTTTCATATACATTCTCTGACTATGTACATGTTTGACTATCAGTTATATGTCATTGACAGTTGCCTACATTTCTTGGATCATCACACTGAATTTTCAGGGGAATGGGGTACCAAGCTGGTGATATGGGCCATTTATCTGGACATGCTGGGCATATATATATATATATATATATATATATATATATATATATATATATATAGGTTCATAGATTAGTACTAGGCTAGCTGCCCTTTAGGGCCAAGCCAATTACCCTATGTGAGAATCAAACTCTGCACCTTGTGCTCATAAGGTAAATACCTTAACCATTATGCCAAACTCCCACCTACAATTTGAACATTCAAGCAAATTCTGCACAGTTCTTGGGTGTAATTATGCATACAGCTTTTTATCTGAACATTCTATCACAGTCTGTACAGTTGTGGGGCATGATTATGCATACAACTTAGTAGCACTCGCAGGAGTCGAACCCCTGCTGTGTGTGACAAGAATTATTGCTAACATCACAGTACACTGTGCTATCAGGGAATTGATGTAAAGCTTTTGACTGTTTTCTATCTAAGTCTTCCTGTTAAAGATTATGAATATAAGGCTGAAATGAATTCTGTTGTAAATACTCTGAAAAGATAAAGCATAGAATAAAACGTTTGCTTGACTATATGTATAGAGTTTAGCAATGTAAAATGTGCATTCATACTATACTGCCAGTTTTCCTGTACCAACTTCACAAGTGACTACAGAGACTTTTCAACCATCTACAGTAAAGCAGCTTGGCCATCTGCCTCTCTGTTGACTGGTAAGAAAATTGTTCTGTGTTACATACAGTATGAATGCCATATAATAATAATAATAATAATAATAATAATAATAATAATAATAACAGAATGAAATGTATATACAGCATATTAGCAAATGTAAAACCTTATTAAGGCAAGTTAATAGTAAGGCATTATGCAAATGGAATGCAAGTTAATAGTAAGGCATTATGCAAATGAATCACAATATTTGACTGGTATCTGAAACAAAATCATGTGTGGTATAAAAAATGTTTATTGTGTGTACAATGTCATAAAAATACAGTGCATGCCGCTATTCAAAGGTTAGACTGTACAGATAAAACATTTAATGGTAAAGAACCAAGAAAAGTTAATATTCTGACATTATACTCAAATGTTAGGCAGTTATTTTCTGTCACCAGATGTAAAAGGTTTATTTCAGAGTTGCAACAACGGTCAAATCAGTTACTGATAGAACCTCTAGTACATTTTGTTACAAAAAATGTAATAAACTTCTAAAAGACAGACGCAATGAGTTCAGGAAGCTTAAACAAGTTATACATACATCTTTTCAAAAGTGCATAAGAGTTTTAGATTCAACAGAATAAGTTACCGAAAAATATCAGAAAGACCATGCAACATTACAGGAAACTCTTGAACAGCAGTTACAGGATAAAGGAAATAAATTAGCTAAACTGACAGAGACTGAGAGCAGGAAACTACAGCTGATCTGTACAAAAGATATATATTTTATAATATGTTTGTGTTTTGAAAATGGTTAAGCATGCATGCTATAATCTGATGTATGGACAAATCATTCTTAAATGTTTTACTTTCATTCAGTTAAAGCAAGACATTTATCAGTAGTACAGTAAAGTAGACCATATAACACGCAGTGGTGGTGCTGCAGTAGCGTTGTCGCCTCACAGTAAGACGCTGTCCGGTTCGATTCTCATCTAGAGCGTCTTCTGTGTGGAGACATGCGTGAATGGGTGTACCTTCGTTGAAGGTTGTGCATCAGGCCTGGCAAGCCGGTACATAAAAATCAACTGCCAATTATTAGCAGACCGGAGTTCCGCTGTGGCGACCCCTAACTGGGAAAAGCAGAAAGACAAACAAACAAACAGTAAAGTAGACCATATAACTGCTACTCTAATAGCATAGTTAAAAGGTACACAACAGTTTTAGTGTATAAAAATTAAACAAAAATAGCTACACGAAACTTTTCATCTAAAATACATTTGTTACAATGCACTAGAATAAAAGGCAGACAACAGTAAATATAAATAATATAAATATACACGTGTTAGTTAAGCTAATATCTATTTTGTTTTTTACAATTTTTTATAATTGTTTAGTAACTCCACACCAAACAATTAAAGCTCTGATAGACAATTAAAAAAATAAAATAAAATCACAGATGGTATTAGTCAAATAGTTTTTGTAAAATGAATGGCAGAGCAGTTAAATAAAATAAAAAATATACTGAAACCCATGTAAGCTAATTGTAAAATAATATCTATTTATGTAGTATAAATGCATAGTTATGCAAATCACACATACTTATTCTACTATTAACAGCTACTTTAAAGCACAATGCTAAACAAATTAACTATGGTCTACAGAATCTAAAATGTGAGCTCAGACCTTCCTAGACTGCATGAATAGTTACAGGAAATGTTGAAAAGATAAGATAAACAGCAAGACTGATTGCCAGACAAGTAGCTTGAGGTTTTCTAAACTATTATTGTTATTAAAACATAACGGTTAAATGTTTACAAGCAACCCTATTTGGTAATTGTAATAAAATGTCACAATTGTGCGTATATGTCAATGATAATCTGTTTGCAAGTAAATGTTAAAAGTAAAAAACCTCAGTTGCATCAAGCACAGCCAGCAGATGGGCTATAGTATACATGCAGTTCAAATAAATTATGTAGAAGGGTACAAATAACTACTAGTGGTAATAAAAAGCTTTATAAAAATTATCAAATCAGATAAAAGTCCATAGTTTATTAGTAACCTAATAAAGTAAATGTATAACCAAAGTATTGGGCTGACATACGTTCTATTCTCACAGCATAAAGCAGATACACAATAGTGCAATACTACAGGGGGAAGGGTACTCTCTCAGTTTTACACTGACTGTATAAGCAGTACTCCACAAGGGTCAGAAACAGAGCTACAGGAAGAAATAATATCTCATTCCGTCTTGACAATATTCTTTTAGGGGGAAGGAAAAAACAGGTATTAGTGCATAAGAACCACTGGTAAACAGATTAAATCTGAAAGTCCAAGATATTTTATGCTAGTTATTATTGTAGTGTTTGGTATTAAATTGTATTTACAACCTGTTAAACTGTAAAGCTATACAATAGATAATTTAAAAAACAAGAGATGGCTTAAAATTGCTTTATTACAGCAATACAAGAGAGAGTAAAGATATGTAAAAAATTGAACAAGAATGGTCACTATTTTTAATATGTTTTTGGCAAAACAATATTGGTATAAAAAAGCATGAATGTTTTTAATTGCTGAGTATGTAGTTTAAAATAACAAGATATATGTCATTGGTGCCAATTCCACTAGATATTTCTAAAGAGACATAAGAATTTTCCAAGATTTTGCTTAATATTAATGTTATTAAATTTGCAAGATTAGACTAAATGTACTTCACAGTCTTTGTATGTACAAATGCAGAAGAATTCAGTACAAATGATAGTCTTTGTATGCACAAATGCAGAAAAATTCAGTGCAAATGATAGTCTTTGTATCTACAAATGCAGAAGAATTCAGTACAAATGAAAGTAATGTCTAGTGATGAATATGTGTAAAAAAACATGTTTAAAAAATGGGTCCAGGATACCTACCATATTGAAATGCATGAATAGCAGTCTGTGTAAATACATACTGTACAGGATACATTGTAATAAGTTGAAAAGTAATTTGTCAAGTTGTAATATTATCACTGGTTTTTAAGTTGGAGTCTTGTTACTGGTTTTTGACCATCATTTTATTGGTTTCCCCAGCTAGAGGAAAAATTATATTAAAATATTGTATTCATACAGCTAATGGACTAATATGTAAACAGCATTTTTCAGAGTATATTTCACTGTCAAAGTTTATGGGCAGTTCAGAAATATAACCACAATGTTATGGTTAAAATGACACTGAAACTGTATATTTTCAGCAGTGTATAAATGCCTGCAGTAGCACATGGTTCTTGTCTCTTATAGTTAATTCAACAGTTGCAAAGAGATAATGGAACAGTTCTAAGTCATAAATTAAATTCTGTGATTGCAAAAGAATAAATTAATCAAGTTAAAAAATAAGACTAAAACAGACACAGCCCATAAATGATGAAATATTTTCAGAGAATGGTCTGCAAAAGAAAAAGTTGTTAAGTATATTCAGTTTTGGTAGTAATACTTGATATAATTGTATTAAGTATGTAAAATTGCATTTTGACTTGTATCAAAAGAAGACTAAAAGTTTTGTTTCTTAATGTGTTTTCTATATAATGTGATCAAAAATACATATCAGTATAAAGTGTTTTGAGTATGTTTAAAGAAGAGGGAATTGTTAGAGATTATAAACATAAGGTTGAAATTAATTCTGTTGTAAATATGCTGAAAGATAAAGCATAGAATAAAAAGTTTGCTTGAATATATGTATAGAGTTTAGCAATGTACAATGTGCATTCATACTATATGTATGACAGGCTTCTCTTCACAACATCAGAAAAGCCTAACAAAGCAATATTGGAAAGCAAGTATCACATGCTTTTCTCATGTTTGCAGAACACATATCTAAACTCAGCAATACGTGATGTTTTTTCAATAGGAACAGCTTTTACAGGTGTTTCCTTTCAGATTTCTGTTAATGGCATCCTCACATCAGCAAAAGTGCTTACAAGTAAATTACAAAATGACAATAGAAAAGTCTAAAAACAGACATTATGTGACTTCCCACAGAAGGCCAAAAAAATACCAAGAGGAAATAACAAAATATATGCTCGTGATTAGCACTCTATATAACAATTGTAGTAGTTCAGTTATGTGAGAGAGAGACAGAGAGAGGTATTTTGTAGAAGTCATCATTCATATCTGTAATGAAGGAAAACTTTGTAAATATATGCTACAATCTGACAGAAAGAGTACATGTGGTTTATTATAAAATACGTTATCTGTATCTGTGCTTATAGCTGCAAAATATATTTCTTTATCAGTGTGCAATTTGAAAGGCTTGGTGCTTTAAACAGACTACAGATGGAGTCATGCAAAGCTCTGTGTCTCTGATTTAGCAGTAAACAGCCAGCAAGACTGTGTGTCTTAAGATGACTTTGGATCCAGCACAGCATAGGAGCAGAGAGCGCAAATGAAAATAATTTTTTCACTCCCTAACTAGTACGATATGACTGACTTATTGACACTTCCAACATTGTTATGCAGGACATTGTACCCATTTTATCTGCATACCATGGTGTGGGTGGCACTGCTTAAGATACAACAGTACTATTTATAGTATGGAACAGATCGCAAACATATGAGAGAAGAGTAAACAGAAGCACTCCAGGGGTTATACCTTTATTCACAGACTATCAACACATTTATTTCTACTGGTACAACACTTTCTAAGGCTCTTATATTCTTTGTTATGACAGTACATGCAAACTGATTACTAACCTGCCTCACGACACAGCCTTTGCAGCCTAGCATCATGGGCTTGCTGGTTTGCAGCCTGCTCATCTGCAGCTGTCAGAAAAATGCATTGATATTTAGCTATACATATCCATAGTATACACAAGCTAGGCAATTATTTACTACTTAGTATAATGTGTACTTACTCAGGACTGGGGCAATGGCCATCTGCCGAGACTCCTGGATCCACTGTTCCAGGACATCCCCCCTCTGCCGCTTCAGGTCAGCATGGTGGTGCCTAACCTGCTCACCAGTCCGGGGGATACCTGTGGCACTGGTGAGGTCTCGGGCGAGACTGTCCTAGGCCTCCATTTTGTACTTTGAGCCCTGGTACTGGCCCTGCAGTAGTCTCTGATCATGGTGTTTTACCAGGAACCATTCCATGAATTTTGACTCCTGGATGCCCTAGCACTGTGCTCTGAATCGAGTGCCTTCACCCACACCAGCCATTCTGCCTGCAGTAGGAAGCTACAACCAGTTATGAGACGTATTCCACCCTGTGGGGTTTATATACAGCCATTTTCCCACACATTGTCATGATTGGCCAGTTTTGAAAAGGCTAAGCTATGGGCACACCTGCTTACATCAGGTTGGCACTGTTTAAAGAGGTATACCACCAGGCAGATTAAATTGGCTTCCCTACACATTGCTTACACTTACTAACATGAGCTGTGCTACGGTTAGCATTGCTTCATAGTTGATTATCACTATATTTGCCATTTGGCAATGATTTCTTCTTCATCACAGGTTATATATGTGTCTGGTATCCATGAATCATGTGTACATACACTGTAAGGGGACCTGGGGACTTCTACCCTTTATTACAATAACACCTCAAATCTATGCTTACTGCTGTACTCCAATTCACATATTTATGTTATGTAGCAGGTTATACCACTTCACACTGTACATAAGTTCAGTTCACATGTTTGGTTTGATTTTCCTGTGATGAGGATTAGTTTGCTGATACTTCATTCATATCTATTGCTATGATGGCTTAGTGGTTAACTACTGTGACTATAGTTTGCTGGGTCCTGAGTTTGAGCCTTGCAGAGGCCGTTTGTTTTGTTGCTGGGCAGAACATGGGCCACTGGATACAGAGTGATTAAGGCACTTTAAAGCAGTTGTAGGCGGGTGTGCATGGGATTGCATGACGGTAAGCACTGCTAACCTCTGATTACAGTTTCTTACACTCAGCTTATACTTTGCTTAATCTGTGTAGACAATGCTTACCCCCACACTAACGCACTTAAACACGCTTACTACTGCTTATTTCTGCTTATACCTGCTTACTAGTGCCTTATTCATTATGACACTGACACTTCACATGTGCATGTAATGCAGTACTCCAGTTCACATTTAAATGTTATTATGTAGGTTATACGGCAAAAAGATGTAAAAATATGTTCATATACAGATTTCACATGGAAAATGATATGTGCTACAGTGGGAATTGAACCGGGAATGCTTGTTTGTTAGGCGGATGCTCTAATTACTACACTATTGCTGTGCTGCTTCATTTGCATATATATTCCTTGTTATCCTCTTCAGCCTTTTCAGCTGCTTTAACCATAGCTAAGCGATGGGCAAACCTGCTCACCTACGGTTAGCTGTACTCGGGGTTTTAAAAAAAATAAATAAAAGGGTTTCTTCGTTTTATTTGCCTGTACTGTTACTGTTGAACACATGGGGACTGCTGGTGGGGATATGCAGACCCATATGAGCAGTCTTGCTCATTTATTTACACATTCTTCTGTTCTACTTTGCAGGGACGTGTTTATTCTGAGAGCTCTGCTCTCAGACACACCCCCTGCACTCGTCCACGGTCCGTGCAGCATTAGGAGTTCAGGCAGCACACCTTCATTAATATGCATGGCACACTGCCATCCTCCTCTTAAACTGCAGCTTCCATGCAGAACAAGATTAGTCCTACACGGAAGTTTAGTAAATCCGAGGGTTGGTCTATAAAAGATCCAAATTTTTTTATTTCTAGCTTTTGGCTGTTTTTCTTGTGCAAATATGTTCTTTCCTCTAATCTCTCTCTTAATATTTCTGAATATCTAGAAATGATGTGCTTTTGCAAAATAGTTACAATGTATAATGTCTTCAAATTAAAAAAAAATGGAAGTGTGCACAACAAAACACACAAAGCTCAAGTAAAACTGTAGTCCTCAGCATATTTTAATGAAAGGCACGAGTAACATAAGACAAAATAAAAGACTTGTTTAATGCCCAAATATCAGTGAGGCATTTTTATCTGAAAAAAAAGACTTCCTCAGAATTTGATAACATTGCTACAAAACAATAGCTATATATAGCAACAGCAATCAATTAAGCACAATTGAATAATTGAGCCAGCCATGCATAGCAAAATCACTTTAACAAGTATTAAAACTGCTACATTTAAAACAAGCATCTAAATACTCTGTTACTTTAAAATCTGTCTAAAATTTAATGACCATTGGAAGAGACACAATTAAAATATATATGTTTAAAGGGGTTCTGTTCAGAATATTGAAATCCTGAAATCTCGAATTTCATATGGTCGAGACCATGTGATCGAAGTTTCAGAATTTTGAAATTCTGAATGGAGATCTGCATACAGCGCAGAACAGGAGAGTTCCCTTTTCCTTGCTGTAGTGCTATCTTGGAGTTGGTATTTTTAAGTAGTGGGAGTGTGGGGGGTGCAGAGGGCTTGCCCCCTGCATAAACATTTAACTAGTTGTTTTTTTTTTGGGGGAGGGTTTGTTTCGGAATTTCGATATTCCTAAACATCAATCATATGGTTTAGATCATATGAGATTCAATGTTTTGGAATTTCGAGATTCCTAAGTGAATCCATTTAAAGACATTTCGAAGTGTTCACAGCTACCAAGGATACAGTTTAGCTGCCCCCAACTTAAAAATACAAGGGGGTGCTGAAAAATTCTAAGCCTGATCAACTTTCTAAATTCTGAGCATTATTTTGCCTCTGTAGCTGAAAAGATGGTTAGAGGGTTATTTCATCTTGTAAAGTACCATTTTGCAGAATCATAATGCTATGTTCTGATATTGTTTAAGATCATTGACTGAACCATATCAGCGAAAAATGTGGACTTTTCAAGTGTGGAACTCTGAGCTGTCATTAAGTTCCTATTCCTGCAGAAGAAAATTCCAAAGTAAATCCATGAATGTATGATGCAATCATTGAGAGACACGTGCCCTTCTTACTCAACTGTGAAGAAGTGGTGTGCAAACTTTCAGAGTGGAGATTTCGAGACCAAAGTTGCAGCAAGGTCTGGGAGGCTTCAAACGGTGTCAGCTCCCGAAATTGTTGACCATGTCCATGGCCTGATCTTGGCAGATGGGCGAATATGAGCTAAAACAATTGCTGAGACAATACAGAGATATCCTGGGAACATGTTGGATTTATAATCCATGAGCAGCTGGGTATGCAGAAGCTGTCAGCCAAGTGGATGCCCAAATGTTTGAATGCTAATGAGAAAAGATGTCAAGTGGACATTTTCAAGCTGATTTTGGGGCATTTTCATCACACTGGTGCCAACTTTTGGGAACGACTAGTTACTGTTAATGAAACATGGTTACACCACTATGATCCTGAGACAAAACAAGAGTCCATCCAATGGCGGCACTCAGGTTCACCAAGGCCAAAGAAGTTCAAGATGCAAAAGTCAGCAGGAAAGGTCATGGCCACAGTGTTTTGGGATCAGGAATGTGTTGTAATGACTGACTATCTTCCAAGGTACCAAGCAGTTAATGCAGAATAGCACTGTAACTTGTTATGCTGATTAAAGGAGGTATTGAAAGAAAAAAGGAAAGGGAAGCTGTGAAAAGGAGTTCTCTTTTTGCAAGACAATGCACCTGTTCATAAGGCTGGCAAAACGATGGATGTTCTGACAAAATTGGGGTTTGAGTGCATAGACCATCCACCCTACTCACCAGATCTTGCTCCATCTGACTATTTTCTGTTTCCAAACCTTAAAAAGAGTTTGAAAGGCAGTGATGTTCGAGTGATTAGGAGGTGACTGCAGCATTGGAGCAGTTTCTCAGTGACCAGACTTCAGACTTTTTTCTGGCAGGGTTACAGAAACTTCAGGCACGATGTGCAAGTGTTTTAAAGTTGAAGGAGAGTATGTTAAATAACTTGTAAGTTTCATGGCTCCACGTTATTCCCTTCTTGGTCAGGCTTAGAACTTTTCAGCATCTCCTAGTAAGTGCTAAAGACATAGCGTTATCTAGAAATAAAGAAGGTTGGAATTGTCAACCATCTCAATGATACTAAAGGCACAGAGGAATGGGGTAGGTGTGGCTACTGTAAAACATCTTAGTAAGAAACAAAATATCTGTTGGTATTAATAATAAGATTTCAGTCACAGTAAGGAATGAGAACTGTTCAACTCAATGGGTCCGTTTATATAGCAAAGTATTCATCATGTGTAGTGTTCTATATACGGGAAACCAAGAGAAAGTTGTGTAGAGAATGTATGAGCTTAAGTATGACATTAAACACCGAAATACTAATAACTTCTTATGCAAGCATACTTAAAATGTACAAGTTGTGTTGGCTTTAAATTTGGTATCCTTCATACAGTAGAAGCTGAATTTAGGGGTGGTACTTGGGAGACTGATATTGAATACAAAGAGTTATATTGGCAGTTGATGTTAAATTCGGCTATAACTAAGCATCAATGAAAATATATATATAGCACCTATTTTAAAGTTGAGGGCAGCTAAAAAGGCTCCCCCTGAGCCTAGCCTAAGCCTGTGGTGGGAATGTTTCTATAGCTTGGGTATTCCACGCTGCCTTTTTTCCAGTCCTGACACCACTTCGTACACCAGGAGTGGCTACTTTTTTATACTGGGACCAGTGTACCCAATTTTTTTTATTTTTAATCTACCTTTCTTTATGATATATAAAATATAGTTTATATATTAGTGTCATCCTGGTGAGATTTTGAGAAAATAGAGTCCACCATGTAAAGGTACTCACCAGCACTTGAGGATGAATTCATTTACAGCAATACTTCTCTCTTTTTTGTGCTGATTTATCCGTCCATTCAGACCCATTTGTTTTATCATATACAGCCACCAACTAGACTGCTAACCTGATACCAAGACCCCAGTTACTAATTACTGTTAATTAAGTCAGCTAGCATTACTTTATGATAACCAATGGTCAAACAGTCTTTTATATTCGCGAGCCAAGGTAGCAGCAGCCATACCGATGTTGTGAGCATGCCCTTCACTGGAAGAATGAGACATCAGCCATAATGTTCATCAAAGGAATGAAAGGAATCGCTTTACCACTAAAACATCTGAGTTCACATGTAAAATATTATTGCAGTTACAGAAGGAAAGGAAAATACTATATTTCACATGACAAGACGTTTGACAAAAAATCTCTACCTAACTTTAGCTGTAGATGTCATTTGCAATTACTTATGGTTGGTGACTGAAACTTCAGTATGATTTGCAGCCAGTAAAGTTTTTAACCCAGTCATCTTGATGTAACTTAACTCTCAGCATAACCTCTTTCCTAGCCTGGGCAACCAAGATATAGCTAATACATTTTAACTCTTATTTAATCGATATTGTAGCCACTTTCACACAAGAACAACCTCCATAACTAGCTCAACCCAATCCACCCATCTTAGAAAAGTCTGTCACCTTCACCTGACAACCTGTACCAACCAAAAGTATCAATAAACATCTCCTAAACAAACCCTTGAGTCTGGTTCCTGATAAGATCCCTGCTTAATACCTCACACTTGCTGATCCAACTCTTGCTTATCCTTTTTCCATACCTATAAATTGCTCTATATCTGAAGCCATTTTATTTATTTATTTATTGATTGATTGATCCATCCCTTGTTAACCAGATTAGTCCCAATAGGTTAGTTATTGTCCCTGCATCTTAGAAGCAGTTGTTCATAGTGCACCTTTATAAAGGTGGCACCTCCACAGAAATGTCAGATGTGTACTATTCTTTCACCTCTTTCCAAAACCTTACAGCATTGTATCCTTAATCAGGTTCATCATTTTCTGCAGGGCAACACACCTCTCTCTCCCCTACACAACATGGCTTTCACCCCAACCACAGTACAACCATTGCCCTCCTAGCATTCCTTAACACTGTTTACAATGAGAGAAATTTAAATAAACTTATCTCTTTCATCTTCCACGATCTTTCTAAGGCATTTGACACTATATCTCCTCATAAATGACTTCACTCTCTTTCTTCTCCAGGTTTCTCATCACCAACAATTGATTAGTTTACTAACACTCTCTCTCCAACCCTTCTCAGGCAGTCAAATGGCACTCTGACTTCTCTTCTTACCTGCCAGTATCACCTGGGATCCCACAAGGGTCTATACTTGACCCTGTCTTATTCAGCTTACTCATAAATAACCTAATGTCTGTCTCATCTCAAGCCTCTCTTATCCAATACTCTGACGATGAGACTCTTATTTGCTCTGCACCCTCATTATTCACTCTATAAGCTATTATTCCCTTCATCAAAACTTGGCTCTCTCAAGCTCAGCTGCTTTTAAATCTCATAAAAATGAAATTATGCTCTTTATCTCCAGAATGCAAGCTGCGAGTAAAGTGAAAGCAAGTTCAGAGTGTATTCCTCTCAAAAAGCACAGAGGAAATAGTCTCCCATGACAAGAACAAGCTTCTGGTATTACCTTTGACGATCAACATAAAATTCATGTACATATTCAAAATATGGAAAAAAAAAAAAAAAAAAACTCGCCATAGCATAGGTCTGGAGTCTCCAATTTTCTTTTTGCACGCTCATGTAAAACCAGTGCTATCTTCCTATTTTCTGACAAGTTTTCTTTATGCCTCACCTATTCTCACAGATATTAACATATCACAACTAGGAAAACTAGATCAATGCAATAATAAAATTGCTAAATTTTCTACCAGATTGACCTATTCTTTTAATCACTGCTTAAGCTCAGAAAATTACTGGCTTGAATTTCTAAAATGTGTAAGTTTCTCCGTTAAACTAGCTCATAGAATTTTATTATTTTCTGACAAATACCTTCCTCTCAGTTCTCTTTGTTAGTGGTACATTCTTACAAGGCCACCTCATTCTACAACACAAATGTTGTTGTAACTGCCATGGTGTGCCCTTATATTCCACATATATCACCAAAATATAGAATTCAAACCCCACATCTACAGTAAAAGGATGTAGCCTCCTCCAGTTGCTTCAAAGAAAAGCTAAAATATTTCCTACATAGCTCCTCGCTCTGTTCCTTAACTCTTCCCTGGCTGAACCAACTTTCCCATAATTTTTCTTCTTTCCTGTGCTTCATACCTCTCATCATCATCGTGCTCTGTATAATCCATCCTCCCTCTCCTTTATCTTTCTTTTTCTATTCACTAACACTGCACTCTGACTTATCTCCTTTTCAGTTTAACCCTTCATTCTTCCTTCCTCACATCCTCATTTGCTTTTCTTGTGTTTGTGTCTTAAATCTACATTTTTATCAGTTTATTACATTTTCAAATTTAAAGTCAACATAATTTCTTCCTGCTAAACAGACAAACACATAATTAATTGAGTGAGTGATTAATTAATTAATTACATAAAATAACTTTCTCTGATAAGTCAAAATAATAAATCCAGAAAAACAGAAAGAAAATGACAGCAGTAGATGTGGTGAAGTACCCTCCTTGGTATGTGTTTCCAACACTAAACAGCATAAGAAAACAAGAATGAAAAAAGGAAGTTTTGCTCTAAATACGTTCTGCAGAGGTAAGAAGTATTTAAACACAGCTAGAATCTGTTTTATTTCCTTTTGAAACAAGATGCTGACTGCTCAGGCAGTTTTGTTTCATAATGATGCAATGAAACTTCTGAAGGAAGCAGTAAATAAACAATAATAAACAATGTCATAGTATTAAAAAAGAAAGATCAAAATTCCAAACATCTAGTGAACTACAGCACTATTTATATTTTTCAGTTCAAGAGAACATTGTATCATTTTACGTTTTCACCTTTCTAGACCACAAACAAGTTTTCTATAGATACTCCCAAGAAATGTAGCCTAGATAAAAAGTGTATTTTCATAGTTAAAGTATGCAATTCCATGCCTTAGAAGACATCTATCTATCTATCTATCTATCTATCTATCTATCTATCTATCTATCTATCTGTCTATCTATCTATCTATCTGTCTGTCTATCTATCTATCTATCTATCTATCTATCTATCTATCTATCTATCTATCTATCTATCTATCTATCTATCTATCTATCTATCTATCTATCTATCTATCTATCTATCTATCTATCTATCTGTCTGTCTGTCTGTCTATCTATCTATCTATCTATCTATCTATCTATCTATCTATCTATCTATCTATCTATTTTCCATTGGTTAATTCAGGATGAATGCTGATTCAGATGCACCATTTTTAGGTTCATAATGGGAAGAAACAAATATAATGATAATAACTGCAATGATCGGAGGTACTGCCAGCCATGCCGGAAGTAGCGCAATAGATATAAGACTTGTACTAGAACAGCTAGCTGGAATTTTATAACTAATTATATGTTATTTGTATAGCAATTTGATTTGTACAGATTCTTGTGCTGAAAATGTATTTGTGAGCTCTGCTTGTGTTAATTATGTTAAAATGCATCAACAGTGCAGCCTACTGAAATGAAGAGAAATGCACATGTATTATGGTCATTGAATTAAATGTATACATTTTAATAGAGGACACTGGCACAGCAAAGGTTAACCGGCTAGCTTACTTTAAGAAAAATAAGGGACATGTAAATGAGCTTTTAAATCAATAAACGACATACGAGCAGCCATTATCTGTTAGCTTTTGTAAAGAAGTGGGGAAGTGTTGTAAATGTTTCTGGCCCCTAGGCATTGCCATAAAGGCTCTATATGTGTATTGTAGCAGGCTGCTAAAGTCCTGACATAACCTTCAAAAGGAGATATTGTAGGAACCTAGATTCAGGTGATCAGATGAGGTCATTCTGCAAGTCATCTTGGATATTGTATTTTACAGGGAGTAATCTTAGAATATAGAGTATTCTGTTTGGGAGCCTGACTAGAAATACTGCTCACATATTTCATCTTGCCTTGCCCAAGTAAGTTATTAGGGAACAGTAAAATTCTCCTAGATTCAGTCAGGAATATGTTGAAGCTAAGTTTAGAGATTGTTTTTCTTTATTTGTATGAGTCTGTCCATCAGTGTCGTTTTCAATATTTTCTATGATTTGAACTCTGTGGTTTACTGTGAATATATATTAAATATTTTCATGTTCTTTTATTATTTATTATTAAATATATTTAAAACTTTTATTGTGGCTGGTTCTTGTAGAGATTATCTAACCTTTGAGAGCACTTATATTTATTTAGTGACACTGTGTGGGCCACTCCAGAAGGCCTAGTCATCTTGGTGAACTACTGCCATTTATTTGTATTATTATTAGTATTACACAGTATAATTGGATACCCTTTTAAGAACCTTATAGTAACTAACTGCTGGCAGTGATAACTACCTTATAGTCTGGGCAAAGTTGCTAGTGCGGGTAATCTGTGCTAGCCTTTTCCAGGTCTGTGTGTCTGTGTGTGTGTGTGTGTGTGTGTGTGTGTGTGTGTGTGTGTGTGTGTGTGTGTGTGTGTGTGTGTGTGTGTGTGTGTGTGTGTGTGTGTGTGTGTGTGTGTGTGTGTGTGTGTGTGTGTGTGTAAAAACTAAATCTAAAAGTGTGTGTGTTTGTGTGTCAGCTATTTGGGGCAGGGGCACAAAGCACTGGATTTACAGAGAGGATGCTGGAGGACTTGGCTTGGACACTTGGCTGAGTACCTAACCCTACAGCTGTACCAATGGGGAATCTTATGGGGCATCTGGAGGGAGACAGGTATAGAGATATCCAGAACCCAGGCTGAGTGTGTTGTCTCTGTGCTTTTAAGGGAAATTGTACTCGATGCAGAGGTCTGCATCTGGAAATACTGAGTGCATCCATTTATATTCCAAGTGCATGCCCATCTCTAGTGTCAGTGGTGAGTATTCAGGCTCCTTGATTACTGGCCCAGCATGGTAATGACACATATTGGTGCCCATCACAAACTGGTAGCAGTGGTGGGTGTCCCAAAACTAAAACTGTTATCTGGATTCAGAAAGGGTCATCACCAGCAGGAAGCTCTGATATGGGCTGCTACTGGTGGCAGAACTTTCTGATTCAGAGACAGGCCTACCACAGTGATACTATGTGGCCTGTAGGATGACTATGATAGGATGTCTGCTCTACTGAGCTACAATCTAATAAGGCATTCCAAGGAAGCAGTCTGTGCTAATTAGCCAAGTGCTCTCCACTGGAAATGCCTGTAGAAGTTAGTTAATGAACTTGCCAAAGGTTAGCATTTATCCATTAATTGGAATGGGTGACAGCACATTAGGGACAAGTGCTAGGGGGGTTTAGAGGGCAGGTGGGTTGAGATGTGTGTGTGTGTGTGTGTCCACATACACGTGCATGTATGCAGATGGATGATAGGACAAAAGCACGTGTACATGTGTGTGTGTGTGTGTGTGTGTGTGTGTGTGTGTGTGTGTGTGTGTGTGTGTGTGTGTGTCTGTATGGGTGAATGGGAGAATGTGTCCATAAGTGTGATTGGGTGAAGGGAACCTGTGTGTGTGTGTGTGTGTGTGTGTGTGTGTGTGTGTGTGTGTGTGTGTGTGTGTGTGTGTGTGTGTCTGTATGGCTGAATGGGTGAATGTGTCCATAAGTGTGATTGGGTGAAGGGAGCCTGTGTGTGTGTGTGTGTGTGTGTGTGTGTGTGTGTGTGTGTGTGTGTGTGTGTGTGTGTGTGTGTGTGTGTGTGTAATACCTCTAAATCTGCTAGGCTAAAACTCAAATTATGCAACACTGGAGAAAATAAGAGCTACCAGGGGAAATTCAAATATTTCTGTAAAGTCACTTATAAGATTAATAGAAGAACAAGTTTCGCAGGTTGAAAGTTATATTGGTGGAGAGAATGGTAATCAGCATGGCTATTCTTTAAATAATACCCTAGTTTCACTTAAAAAGTTAATACAACAATGGGTTTTGCAGCAGAAAAGATGTAAGAAATGTGGGGGTGACAGTAGACACCAAGGATACTCATTAAATGTTATCCTAACTCACTTAAAAAATTAAGGATAAGGGCAAAACAGCTTCAAGCCCTATATACTCTTGGTATAAAAAGCGACACAGTTCTCTACACTAACTATAGATACCAGGGGTACTATTTAAATTTTATCTCAAGTCACTTAAGAAGGAATTAAAAATAACACAGGGGAAAAAGTTTTGAACTGTGTACCCCCTGACTCAGAGTATGCATCATTAACAAATCAGCACTTTAGTCCTTTGCATTAACTGAGTACTTCTTGCATTAGAGTGTATTTTTGGAAGAAAAAAGATGAAGCTATAATGTCTGGCATTACTGACTGAATATAATGGGGCTATAATGTCTGGCATTACTGACTGAATATAATGGGACTATAATGTCTGGCATTACTCATTGAATATAATGGGGCTATAATGTCTGGCATTACTGACTGAATATAATGGGGCTATAATGTCTGGCATTACTCATTGAATATAATGGGGCTATAATGTCTGGCATTACTGACTGAATATAATGGGGCTATATTGTCTGGCATTACTGACTGAATATAATGAGGCTATAATGTCTGGCATTACTGACTGAATATAATGAGGCTATAATGTCTGGCATTACTGACTGAATATAATGGGACTATAATGTCTGGCATTACTGACTGAATATAATGGGGCTATAATGTCTAGCATTACTGACTGAATATAATGAGGCTATAATGTCTGGTTACTTTTAGCTGTATTTAGAGATGATCTTGTACACAAGGCAGAGTTTAAGTTTTCCTTATTCACTCCAGTTCTTTTGATTGTCAGGTCTGCCTCTGACATCTTCATATATTCCTCAGAGTTCATCTTGCCAGTTTCCTAACTGATATAACTAAAAAAATAAAATAACGTCTATGCAATGTATACTAGAGACATGTACTTATTTCCTGACAAGATTATTTTGCAGTATTCAAAAGTTCCAGCTTACAATATACTGACATTACTACAAGCCAATTATTTATTTGTTTATTAAAATTTTTCTACCAGGATGTTCTGAATGGGTTAATAAAAATTATTTTCAGTGGATTCCCGGGGAGAAAAATAAAATAAGACACAAATGGTCCAAATGAAATATCATTTAGTGCCAATGTGATGAGTGGGTAATGTTTTAAAAACCCAGATTTGGACCACTGCTACCCAAATAAAAATGCAGGAGGGTGACTGTTCTTAAGATTTTATGGAAATTTTAAACTACTGTCTTGGGTTATGGCCTACACCTGCCATACCTAAATAAGGTGAATGCTATATGAGTTCCAGAACATGGTTAGAATCTCTTACTCTCCAGGATTTCACCATCTTCAGACTGACTCCAGTGTCTTTTAGTGCAAATTTACCTAAAGTAAGAGACGTAACCAAGGTGTTTTTCATATGGGACTGCTGATAGCATTATAGTGACAACACCCCTCTACTGTAGTCACAGTCTGCAATTTCCATTTGACTACTAGTCTAATAACACATTTTAGTTACAGAAACATTGTTAACATACAAACCAGTATTACATTATAATAGCTGATGGCCAAAAAGACAGTTTCCATAATACCAAGAATACCCTTCACTAGAAGAATTAGATACCAGCCGCAATTTGTGTCAAATGAACAAATGAAAACTCTTTGCTTATAAATCTTTTGATTCCACATGCAAATCAGTATTGTAGTTATACACGAAAAGAAAATTAAAGGTGTCATATAGACTGAAAGTTAACAGGAAAAACATGCTCTAAATTGCATCTGAAGATGTTATTTCCAAATATTTATGGTTGATGACTGAAGCCCCAGGGCTTAAATGAAGTCTAACAAGTCTATAATCTAAGCACCATCTGTAGCTATCCATACTAGTTAGGATTTTAAAGTCCAAGTAATAGTCCCAAACAACTGAAGGAAAATGACAGTAATAGTCCTGCTAAAGTGCACTCTTCAAAGATTTTGCCAGCACTAAAATAACAGTTCCAGACAACAAGAAGGAAAACAGGTAGAAGTGGCCTGATGCAATACACGCCACAGGGTTAGAAATATTTAAAATTCAAAAGGATTCTTTCTTTTTTAAAATGAAGCTGAGCAATGTTCAAACAGTTCTGTCCTATGATGATCTAATGCAATTTCTGGAGGAAGTAATCAATTAGCAATCATAAACAACTGCATGCGAAACAGTTTTAAACTCTACACATCTGTGGAATATAAAATAATTTACATTTTTAATCAAAGACAGTATATCTTGTACCAAACTCTGCACTAAACATTTATACCTTTCCTAATTAATACTCAACACAGAGAAATCTGAGAAAAGAGAGATACTTGTTACACTGGTTAAGGTCTTTACCTCACATGTACATTGTACAAGGTTCTATTCTGATCTTTAGCCAACTGCTGTGTAGAATTACATATTCTCCCTGTATCTTTGTGGGGTTCCTCTCACCTTACAAAAACATGGTGTGTGTTTCCAACTTAAGCCCGTAATTAAATGTTGTTATAAGTAGCAGCTTAGACTTTAGGTTGTTCCAATCAGAGGAAGAGTTGTATAGACCAACCTGTTTAGGCATCGGTTGTGCTGCACAGCACCCTCTAGGTAGGAGAACACAGATTGCAGACTGCATGCCATGTCAAGGTGAGCAACTCAATATTGTCAGAACTGGTTGTAGGTGATTTGGCCACATTAACCAATGTTGTTCATTTTTAATTATTTTTAGTTGTTAATTGTTAATGTTGTTGTCATTAATGTTGAGTGGTGATTGGAGCAGATTTCAATGGGCATGTTGTTGAAGGCAACAGAGAAGGAATGCAGAAGGTCAGATGGTAGTGGATTTTATGAAAAGGATGGACATGGCCGTGGTGAATACATGTTTTAACAAGAGAAAGGATCATAGGGTGACATACAAGAGTAGAAGAAGATGCACACAGGTGGATTATATCCTATGCAGGAGGGCCAGTTTGAAGGAGATTGGGGACTGTAAAGTGGTGACAGGGGAAAGTGTAGTTATGCACCATAGAATGTTGGTCTGTGGGATGACACTGGTGATCAAGAAGAGGAGGAGTGTGAGGGCAGCACCAAGGATCAAATGATGGGAACTGGAAAAGGGTGATTATGAGGTGGAGTTCAGAGAAGAGTTAAGACAGGCACTGGGTGGCAGTGAAGAGTTACCAAATAGCTGGGTAACTACAGCAGAGCTGGTAAGGGAGATGGCCAGAAAGTTGCTTGGTGTAACATCTGGACAGAGGAAGGAGGACAAGGAGACATGGTGGTGGAATGAGGAAGTACAGGAGAGTATACAGAGAAAGAGGTTGGTGAAGAAGAAGTGGGATTGTCAGAGAGATGAAGAAAATAGACAGGAGTATAAGGAGATGAGGTGCATGGCAAAGAGAGAGGTGGCAAAGGCTAAGGATAAGGCATATGAAGACTTGTATGAAAGGTTGTACACTAAGGAGGGAGAAAAGGACCTGTACCAATTGGCTAGACAGAGGGACCGAGCTAGGAAAGATGTGCAGCAGGTAAAGATGATAAAGGATAATGAGGGAAACATACTCACAAGTGAGGAAAGTGTGTTGAGGAGATGGAAAGAGTACTTTGAGGGGTTGATGAATGAAGAGAATGAGAGGGAGAGAAGGTTGGATGATCTCTGGTTGGGAGGGTGGCCTGATGGTTATGGTGTTTGCCTTACAAACACAATGTGCAGGGTTTGAGTCTCACAAGGGATAATTAGCTAGGCTTAAAAAAATAGCTTGCAAGGGCAGTTAGCCTAGTACTAACCTATGCAGATAGTGAATCAGGAAGTGCAATGGATTAGCAAGGAGAAAGTAAGGATAGCTATGAAGAAGATGAAGAATGGAAAGGCTGTTGGTCCAGATGACATACCTGTGGAAGCATGGAGGTGTTTAGGAGAAATGGCAGTGGAGTGTTTAACCAGATTGTTTAATGAAATCTTGGAAAGTGAGGGAATGCCTGAAGAGTGGAGAAAAAGTGTTTTGGTACCGATTTGTAAGGGTGATGTGCAGAACTGTAGTAACTACAGAGGGATAACATTGATCAGTCACAGCATGAAGCTATGGGAAAGGGTAGTGGAAGCTAGGTTAAGAAGGGAGGTGATGATTAGTGATCAGCAGTTAAGGTGTTTGCCTTACAAACACAAGGTGCAGGATTTGAGTCTCACAAGGGATAATTGGCTAGGCTTAAAATGGCTCGCAAGGGCAGTTAGCTTAGTACTAACCTATGAACCTATGTATGGTTTCATGCAAGGAAAGAGCACTACAGATGCGATGTTTGCTCTGAGAGCATTGATGGAGAAGTACAGAGAAGGTTAGAAAGTGTTGCATTGTGTCTTTGTGGACTTAGAGAAAGCATATGATAGGGTGCCTATAGAGGAGTTGTGGTATTGTATGAGGAAGGTGGTAGTGGCAGAGAAGTACATAAGAGTGGTACAATATATGTATGAGGGTAATGTGACAATGGTAAGGTCTGCAGTGGGTGTTCCGGGTGCATTTAAGGTGGAGGTGGGATTACATGAAGGATCAGCTCTGAGCCCTTTCTTATTTGCAGTGGTGATGGACAGGTTGGCAGACGAGATCTGACAGGAGTCCCCGTGGACTATGATGTTTGCAGATGACATTGTGATCTGTATTGAGAGTAAGGAACAGGTTAGGGAGACCCTGGAGTGGTGGAGATATGCTCTAGAGTGGAGAGGAATGAAGGTCAGCAGGACTAAGACAGAATATATGTGTGTAAATGTGAGGGAGGGTAGAGGAATGATGAGGATGCAGGGACTAGAGTTGGTAAAGGTGGACAAGTTTAAGTACTTGGGATCAACAGTTCAGAGTAATGGCGAGTATGGAAGAGAGGTAAAGAAGAGAGTACAGGCAGGATGGAGTGGGTGGAGAAGAGTGTCAGGAGTGATTTTTGACAGACGAGTACCAGTAAGAGTAAAAGGGAAGGTCTACAAGAGGGTAGTGAGACCAGCTATGTTATATGGGTTGGAGACAGTGGCATTGACAAAAAGGCAGAAGTTGGAGCTGGACGTGGGAGAGTTAAAGATGTTAAGATTTGTACTGGGTGTGATGAGGGTGGATAGGATTAGGAATAAGTATATTAGAGGGTCAGCTCAGGTTGCACAGTTTAGAGACAAAGCCAGAGAGGCAAGATTGCATTGGTTTGGACATGTGCTTAGGAGGGATGCTGGGTATATTGGGAAAAGGATGCTAAGGATGGAGCTGCCAGGTAACAGGAAAAGAGGAAGCCCTAAGATAAGGTTGATGGATGTGGTTAGAGAGGACATGCAGGTGGCTGGTATGATAGAGGAAGATGCAGAGGACAGAAAGAAATGGAAACAGATAATCCACTATTGTGACCCCTAATGGGAACAGCCGAAAGAAAAAGAAAAAGAACCAATATTGCCAAAAATGGAAATAGATATTTGCCAGTGATAAGTGGAGTGAGGACCGGACCTACACCAGAGACTCATGCTAACAGTCCAGCAACCCTGGATCAAGCTACTCAGTATTCAGTTGCCCTTCTTGGTTTACTTGGGATAGCTCTTTTAAGGGAAAGAACTATGTAAAATGAATTAACCTGCCAAACATGAACTAAAGAGTACTATACTCTGTACAGATTCATTGACAGCAGCTTGGAAATAGATGACATGATGGCAGTGAGAAGGCTGGATATCGCAAGTATCCAAAAGATAAAGTGGAAGGGCAATGCAGCAAAGCCACGGATGTGTCTGATATCATTTACAAGCTAGAACAGCTTATGATGAAAAAAAACTGCAGTTTATCTTAACATTTTGAGTCTGCAACATTATATTCAGCTTGACATTACACTGAGGGGGCTGTGTGCCTTTAAAAATCTATCTAAACCTTTTGAGGTTTCAGATGAATCTGAAAAACGGCTACAAGATAGATGGATTGCAGCCGCCCATTGGTGTGCCACTGAGTGGGTAAATATCTCTATAGATCAAGACACTTTATTGCAACGGAAGCTGAAGGAAGAAATTTCTACTTTGTGTAACTCTTTGGCAGCTAAAATTAGTCCCACTCACTTACAGCTAGTTGATATTAATGACAAACTGATTGATCTTGAACAGGATCTCATGAAAAAGAAAAAAACAAAACTACAAAGAGATTCAAGGGACTACAGTAAACATAAGGCTTTCATTTGGAAAGCCAACAGGAGCAAACCACGTCAACAGCTTGTTAATAGTGCCAAAAGGGGTTATAATGGTGCAGGCAGTTAATATCAAGTGTTTTCAGACACTTCTAGAGGCTCTACAGACTGGGATATGGATGACCAGCAATATTCACCTTTGCCTCCAGCTCAAAAGCCTCAATATTTGAACAATAATTTTCAGAATGGTAAGAGAACGGCGGATTCAGAAAGAAACACCGGGGATGGTTTTCGCCACCAACAAACTTTTAGTAATAGAGGAGCTTATCAACAGCACAACAAAAGGAATAGACGGAACTGAATTCATGTATTGTGATTCTGGTGTAAACGGCGAAAATAACATTGTTATAAATTTATCACAAGTGGAATTGAGTGAAATACAAATGTATATCTTAAATAAGGGTCTTAAATTTGTACCTACTGTGATGCCTAGACCCTACATGTTTAAACTATAATGCTCATGTTATTACAGGAGCAGCAAAAGTATTACCGTTTATCCAAAGAAGCAAAGCACAATACATTACTAACATTCTTCTTACCTAGTGCAGTCAAACTAAGTATTTTACACTGATGATGATGATGATGATAATAATAATAATACTACTAATAATAATCATAATCATAATCATGATAATAATAATGATAATTATAAAAATGATAATAATAATAATAATAATAATAATAATAATATTAAAATAATAATAATAATAATAATGATAATACAATAATAATA
Source organism: Protopterus annectens (assembly GCF_019279795.1). Taxonomy (NCBI): domain Eukaryota; kingdom Metazoa; phylum Chordata; order Ceratodontiformes; family Protopteridae; genus Protopterus; species Protopterus annectens. Next base: position 456,442,377 of record NC_056740.1, read on the forward strand.
ATAATAATAATAATAATATGAAAATAATAATAATAATAATAATGATAATACAATAATAATAATGATAATAATAATAATACTAATAATAATCATAATCATAATCATGATAATAATAATGATAATGATAAAAATGATAATAATATTAATAAAATAATAATAATAATAATAATATTAAAATAATAATAATCATAATCATGATAATAATAATGATAATGATAAAAACGATAATAATAATAATAATAATATTAATAAAATAATAACAATAATAATAATGATAATGATAAACATAATGATAATAATAATAATGATAATAATATTAATAATAATAATAATGATACTAATAATAATAATGATAATAATAACAATAATAATAATAATAAAATAATAATAATAATAATAATAATAATAATAATAATAATAATAATAATAATAATAATAATAATAATAATAATAATAATATATGCATTTTTATGCCAACCAGAAAGTGTTGCCCCACAGTAAACTGACTTAAAATGAATTATTTTATGCTTTGAGAAGAAAATTAAACAGAAAACACATTATTCTATGTTTTCTGGAAAAAATAAACTTTTTTGTTAAAGTACATTTGATAATTTCATAACAGTAGTCTGACTATAACCCCAAGCACATGCATTTTGTATAAAGCTTACATACAAGCTCATCCACACTTTCTGTTGCTAAGCTTGTTTATTATCCTTCTCCTCCTAAATTTATTTGGACCTCTCATTTGCATAATGGAAATATTTAACTTATAACGAGGGGAAACGTGTAAAAGACATTCCAAATCTGCATTGTAATTATTTCTGCAGTAATCCATAAACTCAGCTGCAGAGTAGTCTAGAAAAAGAACATGAACCAGATTTAAGAACCCCAAAGGTAACATTTTAGTGTGATACTTATCGCTTGCCTTGGTGAGGGTGACCAATGCAGGTCATTAATCACTGAAGGCAGATGACAAGATAGAGACATTTATGAACTTATCTGGATGGTCAGTGAGGACTCAGGTCTAGCAGGGCAGAATCAGAGGTTTTGAGAATGGAAGCGCATTCCAAAGAAAGTTGAAAAGCCCAAACATGAAAGAGATTCTTGTCCATTTTTATATTTATAACATTCAAGTTCACATTTCATTGTATCATGTCCTATTTTCCCACTTATATGACACTTCTTTTATCATAGTTATTCATTAAATGTCCTTCTCCCTCCAAAAAAAAATTTCCAGAAATTTTACCACACCCTTATTTCCTTCAATATAGCGCACCAGAGTTCCACTGTGGCGACCCCTAACCGGGAAAAGCCGAAAGACAGAACAACTTGCAAAACACCGATTTTTTTTCCATTTCTATTTTTAAATCAACATTGCAGTCTCATAACCTGGTCCATAAGCCCCTCTTATCATAAACTTTTGAAATCTCCATTACTTCTTTACATATATTTTTTAAATGTCCTTTCAAAGTCTCTCCACTTTGTCTGAAACTGTATATGCATTTCCTTATTTGTTTCTCAAAAAAAAAGCTTTAACCACATAATTGTCCCATAGATTGTCATTCTTTCTCTTTTCATATTGACACAAAAACTTTTTCATACCCTGAGCAGTCTCAAAAATGTCTCAGAATGTCTCTTTGTTTAATAAAATAAAGGCTCTTAGCTCTTGTATTTTTATGCCTAAAGGAAGTATTGCAGTGTCCCGTACTTCATATTTGTCCTTTGCAGTGTCTCACACTTCATATTTGTCCTACACAGTGTCCCACACTTCATATTTGTCCTACGCAGTGTCCCACACTTTATATTTGTCCCATGCAGTGTCCAGTACTTCATATTTGTCCTACACAGTGTCCCACACTTCATATTTGTCCTACGCAGTGTCCCACACTTCATATTTGTCCCACGCAGTGTCCCGTACTTCATATTTGTCCTACACAGTGTCCCACACTTCATATTTGTCCTACGCAGTGTCCCACACTTCATATTTGTCCTACACAGTGTCCCACACTTCATATTTGTCCTACACAGTGTCCCGTACTTCATATTTGTCTTACACAGTGTCCCACACTTCATACATGTCCTACACAGTGTCCCGTACTTCATATTTGTCCTATGCAGTGTCCCACACTTCATATTTGTCCTACACAGTGTCCTGTACTTCATATTTGTCCTACACAGTGTCCTGTACTTCATATTTGTCCCACGCAGTGTCCCGTACTTCATATTTGTCCCACACAGTGTCCTGTACTTCATATTTGTCCTACACAGTGTCCCACACTTCATATTTGTCCTACACAGTGTCCCACACTTCACATTTGTCCTACGCAGTGTCCCACACTTCATATTTGTCCTACGCAGTGTCCCACACTTCACATTTGTCCTACGCAGTGTCCCACACTTCATATTTGTCCTACACAGTGTCCCACACTTCATATTTGTCCTACGCAGTGTCCCACACTTCATATTTGTCCTACGCAGTGTCCCACACTTCATATTTGTCCTACACAGTGTCCCACACTTCATATTTGTCCTACGCAGTGTCCCACACTTCATATTTGTCCTACTCATTTCCTTTACTTTGTATTCTCACCATGAATTTTCTTTTCATACTATCCTTGTTTGTGTTCTCTTTCTGCTCTCCTTAACTGCTTACAACTGTCTCAGCTTATATTTTTGCTTACAACTGTCTCAGCTTATATTTTTGCTTACAACTGTCTCAGCATATATTTTTGCTTACAACTGTCTCAGCATATATTATTGCTTACAACTGTCTCAGTATATATTATTGCTTACAACTGTCTCAGTATATATTATTGCTTACAACTGTCTCAGTATATATTTTTGCTTACAACTGTCTCAGTATATATTTTTGCTTACAACTGTCTCAGTATATATTATTGTTTACAACTGTCTCAGTATATATTTTTGCTTACAACTGTCTCAGTATATATTATTGCTTACAACTGTCTCAGTATATATTTTTGCTTACAACTGTCTCAGTATATATTTTTGCTTACAACTGTCTCAGTATATATTTTTGCTTACAACTGTCTCAGTATTTATTATTGCTTACAACTGTCTCAGTATATATTTTTGCTTACAACTGTCTCAGTATATATTTTTGGTTACAGCTGTCTCAGTATATATTTTTGCTTACAACTGTCTCAGTATATATTTTTGCTTACAACTGTCTCAGTACATATTTTTGCTTACAACTGTCTCAGTATATATTTTTGCTTACAACTGTCTCAGTATATATTTTTGCTTACAACTGTCTCAGTATATATTTTTGCTTACAACTGTCTCAGTATATATTTTTGCTTACAACTGTCTCAGTATATATTGTTTGAATGCTGTCCCCTTTCAAAATAGCCTTTGAATCTTCTTCCTGTATTTTGTCCATTATTTCACCTCAAGAAACATCATTTTCTGGTTTACTCTGGTAGATCATGCCATTTAATACATCATCCTGCAACCCTCCAGCCTGGAGGGTTGTAACAATACATTCCGCCTTCACCAGCTCCTCCAACTCAGCAAATGGTTCTTTGGAAAAACACTCCAGAATCCTCCATAACTCTACACACATCTTCTTGTGAGTTGGTATTTGCCTCAACTACTTACTTTTTCCATGTTTCACAATGTCCTCCCAGCCACTACTGTGCTAACAATAAGACATATGCATGTGCTCACGCTGTGTGATGCCATGGTAGTGTAAATACCAACTAGGGTCTCCCCCTGAAAAAAAGCTACTAATCTAGTGGGACTAACCTGGTTAAACAAGGACAAATAAATAAATAACTAAATAAATTAAATGTCCTCATACCTAATTCTATATAATAATAATATAATTATGTACAACAAGCCGACAATATGACAACGGTGGATGGCAATGCCGTACACCTGCCTGTCTCCCAAGACAGAACTAAAGACAGGTTTTCAAAGGAAACAAACACTTCACTAAATGAAAACATGGTGCCTATCATTGCAGGTATGGATATCCATGGATTATTTTTCAAGGAATAAAGCACTGGCAGAGTCAAAGTCAAAGATCAGTGCACTCCTTCTCAAGTAGTACATGTGTAGTTGTGCAAGTCGACTTCAGATACCATTTGTTTATTTAAGGATGTTTATTAGAGGAGTATACTGACTTGAATACATCATTTGCAAGCACACCTTCACTGATCCCCCCCCCAAAAAAAACACACAAAACAAAATGTATTCCCAAAGATGGAATAATCACAGCAGGTACAAAGTTAAGAATGATAGAAGGGAATATAGCAATCATGGTAGCACTGCCATGGTGGACTCTGACAAAACATTACATTTTGAAGATGTTTGGAAAAATTACATTATCACTGGGATGGGTTTTGTGAAAGGTAGATCATACCTGCTCAACCTGGTTGACTTCTTTGGGTCAGTTACCAAAACTATGGATGAGGGCAAGGCAGTTCATACAGCCTACCTCGATCAGGCCAAGGCCTTTGATACCATTCCCCCAGTCAGGAATTATTGATAAACTGCCCAAACTAGGCATCATCCCCTACGTCACTAGGTGCGTTGCAAATTGGCTCACAGATAGAACCCACAGTGTGAAAGTAGCAGACTCCAAGTCAGACTGCTGACCAGTCACGAGTGGAATCCCCCAGGGATCGGTCCTGGGTACTCTCCTGTTTGGCATCTATTTCTCAGAAGTCCAGGCCAACACGAGGGAACTCTGGCAGACCAAGTTTGCAAATGACTGCAAGCTGGGAGCCATTATTAACTCCCCAAGTGATGTAGACATCCTACAGAAAGGCCACACTGAGATCAATGACTGGTGTCAAAACCATGGCCTTAAACTTAATGCCAAAAAATGCATCATCATCCCTTTTGTGAAAAACTCAGTTTCCACTAATTACCACATCGATGGGAGCCCACTGAACACTGAAGGTGTTAGAAGAGGGTGGCACAGTGGTGCAGCGGTTAACGTTGTCGCCTCACAGCAAGAGGTTCTCCGGTTCGATTCTCGGCTGGGGTGCCTTCTGTGTGGAGCTTGCATGTTCTCCCTGTGTTCGCGTGGGTTTCCTCCGGGTACTCCAGTTTTCTCCCACATTCCAAAGACATGCATCTGGAGCGTTTCTCCCCCACTGAAAACAGGCTCTGTGGAACCTAGTCAGACATTCCCGGTCAACAAATGTTAAATAAAAAAAAAATTAAAAAAAAATAAAAAATAGAGATCTGGGGACACAGGCTGACAGCAACCTCTCCTTTGCCCACCACATTGCCACTGTGGTCAGAAAGTCCTTCTATGTAAAAAAAAAAAAAAAAACAGTGTAAGAAACTTCTCTGTGTGGAAGATTTTCAGTCCATATATTTCTAGTTAATCACTGTATATTAATCAGATCAGACAATAGTAGTAGAAGTAGCGAACGTAAACTCGTCAAGTCAAAAAGTAATAATTGAAAATATATAATTCTACAGCATTACTAAGTATTCGAAAGTAATACAAGCAAGGCAGGCAGTCTGTTATGTGGCACATCTCATTACGAAGGGTTTTGCATCCAGGAAGAAAGAGGTCATCATCTCTTTCTACTCTTCCCTGATTAGGCCAGTCGATGAGTTTAATACCCCATTTTGGCATGTATCTCACTAGACACCATACAACAGCTGGAAAGGCCACAAAAGTACCAAATGAAGAGGATCCTAGGCCTTAAACATATCCTAGGCCTTAAACAAGTCCTACATGAACAGACTGAAAAAACTCCAGCTATTCTCTGTCTCATATCATCTACTAAGAAGCGATCTCTGCTTGACTTACAAAGCCATGTCTGACCCAGCCCTGTTAGAAATGTTACATTAAAAGAAATCCCAAGCCTTCCACACCACATGCTCCAGAGACCTCAACATGATTACCACAATCAACAGAGCATGCTGGAGGGACAGGTTCATAACCCAGAGACGCCCTGCTCTGGGATAGACTTCCCATACAGGTCAAGGAGAGCAGCTCACTGGCCCTCTTCAAGAGAAATCCTGATGAGTGGATGGGAAGTTCACCCCGGGGATTACTCAAGTGGGTCTACTAGATAAAGGCACTAGGAACTAACGTAGGGCGGCATGATGTCAGGGCACTTCTATGAGTTAGGCTTGCAAAGGCTCCAGGGCCATTAGCCTAGTACACACCTATGAACCTATGAACCTATATGTACAGGTGAAGTGCAGCTGAAAAAGCATCCTGACCTATCTAATATAAGAGCTTGCCTACATAATCAAAGCTCATGGCAGTCTTTAACAAAAATGGACAAAATGTGGAGGGCCTTTAATCCCAAATTTTAATCAAGTTTTCCATGGACTGTGGTCTCTAACTTGTAGAATGCAGTCTATTTATTTCCATGCCAACATTTCATCAGGCAGAAAAAAAAAGCACCAAGATAATTGTACTGGAAATGAGCAAGTGGAATACTAGGATTACTGACTTCACAATTTCTCTGAATTCCATAAAACATGTTTTGTAAAACATGGTATAATTTCTCATCCAGACAAAAAGAGGTCATTGTTCCCCTCTACTCATCACTCATTAGACCCGTTATAGAGTACAACGCCCCTTTTGGTATGTACCTCACAAGACATCTACAACAACTGGAAAGGCCACAGAAATACCTCACAAAGAGGATTAGCAGCCTCAAACAGATGCCCTACGCAGACCGTTTCAAAAAACTACAGCTTCACTCCATCTCATATCGCCTACTCAAGGGCGATCTCTGCCTAACATACAAAGCTATGTCAAACCCAGAGCTGTTGGACATGCTCCACTTAAAGAAATCCCAATCCCTCCGAGCTACACGCTCTAGGGACCTAAACCTTGTCACCACAATAAACAGAACATGCTGGAGGGATAGATTCCTTTCCCAGAGACTTCCCATACTTTGCAATAAACTACCTATCTATATCAAACAAAGGTCCTCATTAGCACTCTTCAAGAAAAAATCTTGATGATTGGATGGGAAATAGGAAATTCACCCCGGGGATCACCTCTGTGGCTCTGCTCGACAGGGACACAGGAAAATAATTTTCTTGGGTGGCGAAAGCCAGGGTACATTTTTTGGCTAGGCTTATATAGGCCCTAGGGCCAATAGCCTAGTACCTACCTATGAACCTATGAACCTATGAATGTATATACACAAGAGGGGAAGACCCTACACACAATGCTCATTGAAGATTACTGCAAACTTGTGGCCCAATTTCAATGAAGAGCTGAGGAGAAAAGCTCCAAGAAACAATACAGTTTGCAGAAAAATGACACTATATACATTCATACTATGTTAAGAAATTGGTAATACAATAATAGAAATTCAACCAGCAAAATACACACTTGTAGTTATATCTATCCTACATTTACAGACTAGAGATTTATTTACATATTTACAACAAGAGTTTGGTCGATTACAATGAGAGTAAAGTAGAGAATTTTCTGCTGATAAAGGGAATATATTGTTGACAGTGGGGTTACCGACATGGTTCCCAAGTGGAAGAGGTTAGTTTGGGGCTTGACAAGGACAGATTTTGATCCCAAAAAATCAAACTTTTTACTCTTCACAACCAAACCTCTAACTCTAGACTTTAATATATTCTCTCAAAACAATACAGAAATTGAAATTGTAAAAACAGCCCAACTACTTGGCATCACAATTGATGACAAACTATCCTTTAAAAATCCTATACTAAACTCAATCAAAAAGACCCATTTTAAGCTTGGCAGACTCTGTAGGCATAAACTCTATTTGGACAAGTCTACCAAGTTGAAACTACCTAATAGTGTACTTCTACCCTCCCCCTATGGTTGCCCCATTTTTACTAACCTACACACATCTCTCATGAACAAACTGCAGTTGTGCTACTATAAAATAGCCATGTTTGTCTCCAGCATGCCGACTCGCACACATCACTGCCTGGCCATTAAATCTATAAACTGGTTTAGTTCCCTCATTACCTACATTACTCCCAACTTACTGTCACCCACAAACTACTAAATAATCCAAACTACTGCCCATCCCTTCAAACTGTAATACACACACCCCTCCTCGGCATCTTAGGTCCTCTAACAAACAACTCTTAACCATAACTAAACCCAACAAAAGAGCTGGACAATGTCTCTATTCCCATGCCAGTGCCAAACTTTGGAATGCACTCCCTCTCTGTCTTACTCAACTAGACTCTTTAAAAATATTTAAATTTGCACTAAAAGAACACTATCTGAATAACTTTGTCTGTTCTTGCAGTCATATAATTAAACCACCTTAAATATTTTGGCCACTATACACTACAAATACTTTTTGTAACTTAATATAGTTGCAATTTACACCATCTGTCTTCATATCCAATCTCTCTTGCTTTCTTTATTTCTGTGGCTGAATAAATAGAATTGATTAAACAGTATTCTTACTTAGAATATACAAACAGAATTACTAAAAATCTAACACACTGGGTTTATTTTTCCTGTATTGTATAGCTCTAAATTTGTATTTGTCTTGTATATCTACTTCAATTTGTATTGTGTAAAAACTTTCTTGACTTTCAAAGTTAACTTAATGTTATGCAAAAATTTCTGTGATTGTATGGAGCTTTTTTCCCTGGGCCTCCACTGAAAATGGGTCATTGGCCCAGTGGACTTTCCCGGTTAACAAACGTCAACAAATAAATAAATAAATTCTTTTAGTGAGGAACCTCTGTGGATATTTCAGTTGTTGGATACGCCTGGTTAGGTACATATCAAATGGGGCATTGTACTCAATGATAGGATTGATGAATGCCGAACACAGTGGAACCACAACTTCCTTGGACATAGATGTCATACCTTTGTTTACAAGTTGCACAACATAGAATGATTTCCTCACTACTGTAGACACATGATAGTCCAAGTGTAGATTACTGTCTGTTTGTGCCCCCAAGTCCCTGACAACTGGGATAATTCTTAGGGGTGTGTTGTCAATATAATAGTTACCACCAGGGGTAAATGACTTCCCAAAGTATACTATTATGCATTGCTTGGCATTTAGTTTTAGTCCATGGCTCATACACCATTTGTTTGTCTGTGTCAGCCCTTTCTGGAGAACAGTTGTGTCAGTGGGCTATTCAAGGACAGTGCCTAATTTGCAATCATCTGCCATTGACGTTGGCCTTGACTTCAGAGAAGTAAATATCAAAAAGGAGCTGTCCCAGGACCGATCCCTGAGGGACTCCGCGTGTGACTGGCCTCTTTGTAGAGGTGGACTCCCCAATTCCAGCTTCTTAGATCCTGTCTGTGAGACAGCTGGCTATTCACCTGGTGACATAAGGGTTTGTAACTGACATCTTAGGTTTGTCAACCATGCCTGAGTGGGGGATTTTATTATATACCTTAGCCAGGTCAAGGTACACAGTGTGAACCATTTTGTCCTTTCCACTGCTTTGGTGACCTTGTTAAAAAAGTCCTACAGGTTGAGTAGGCATGACCTGCCCTTGATGAAACCAAATTGTTCCGCTGCCAGTGGCCGAGGTTTCCTCTGTCATTACTGATCATCTCCATGATAGTTCTTTCCATGGATTTGCATAGGAGAAGTGTGAGACTTATGGATCTGTAGCTTCCAGGGTCTGTAAATGGCCCGCCTTTGTGCCAAGGTGTGACTGTTGCTGTTCTCTGTTCACAAGGTACAAAGCCTGTTTGGAAGCTACAGTTAAACAGCAATTTCAGACAGCCTGACAGATCATGTTTCAAGCTATTTAGAAGACATCCTGGGATATTGTCTATTCCCTAGGGATGAAACTCGAAGTAAAAACAAGACAAACTCCAATTGAAAAGAAGCCAAAAGATTGATATACCATATGTCAAACAGTTAAATTGTTCCAAACTTGAGCAAGTACGCTAAAAGCACGTCAATTTATTAAGCTCAGAAATACAGCTTTTCGTCGGCGACTCCTCACCAACTTCTTCAGAACAGTAAAATACATCACCACTGACGTGGCATGTTTAAGTTCTACAATCAAATCACATGATACCAACACTAAATACTACAATCAAATCACATGATAACAACACTGTCTCCTTCAGTTAAAGCTGAGATTCAAATTAAACCTTGTAAAACATAAAACCAACCTCGGCCAACTACTCCAATTGACTCAGGATCAAAAAGCTATGCTGGCAAATCAGGCAGCCACCACATCTTGTATTAATGGAACTTAAAAAACATTACATAATAAATCCCTACAGGTCAAACTAGGTAGTCACAATGCATGTTAAATGACAATGTGTTCTACAATGAAGATAAAATAAAATAAAATGAAGTAAAACCAAAATGCAGTCAAAAAGGCACAATTAAATACAAAAGCTAAAACTAACAACCATCATATAATTATGTTGAATGCATAACTTACATTACTAATAACAATAAAATAAAATAAATCAAAAATCATATTAAAAATCATGATGAAATTCTACCTAACCAAACTTCTCAATTTCAAAACACTAGCAATGGACAACATGCTATTTAAAATTGGCTGATGGAAAGCTTCCAATTTTAACTACCATACCAATTCCTTGAGTTCCAAAATTAATGATTCAGGGCCCCCCTATTTTCTGATACAATCTGGTCAATCACTGTAAAACTGAATTCATGGTCAGGACACTCCTTGATATGCTTGGCCAGTGCATTGACTATTTTCTCCTTCCTGATGGCATAAATGTGTTCATATAGGTGCTCCTGTAATCTCCTATCAGTTTTACCTATGTAAAGCATAGCGCATGAAGAACACTTAGCCAGATAAACCACATGGGCACTAGCACAATTAAATCTCCCTTTGATGTTATATTTTGTTTCTCTGACCATGAAATAAGTCCCTGCTTTGACAAACCAACAATATTTGCACATGCTGCATTTAAACATACCTGATCTAGCATAAGAGGGCCTGGATTTCATTTCTAGAATGTTCTTTAAATTAAGCCCCCTCCTAAAAGTAACTTTGGGGATAGTCCCTAGCTGTAAGGGTCTTGATTATCAGGTGTGAGTAAACACCAGTTCTTCTTGATGATAGAAACAATATCACCCGCATCCACATTATAGGTGGTAATGAAACTACAGGGATAGGTAACACTAGCGTGGAAATTATCTGATGAAAAAGCCGATTCTACAGTAGAATGACCTAGAATGGGTAAATAAAATCCATTCTCCCTCTTGGAGCATACCTCCTTGCACAAATCTACGATCAAGTGGCTGGGGTAACCCCTGTTCAAAAAGAGGTCCCGAATGAAGGCACATTCTTCCAAGAAATCGCTGTCTCTTGACACCATCCTGGCGCTCTGACCAGCTGACCCTTAACTATCGATCTCTTCTGATGAAGAGGATGGCTACTCTCATAATGCAGATAAGTGTTAGAAAAGGTGGTTTTCCGATTAATTTTAGCTATGAGGCAACCCTGAGATATATCCTTGTACAAGTCCACATCTAAATAGGCTATCCGCTCCGTGGAGAAGCTCGAAGTGAATTTGAGGAATTTGGTGGAAGCGTTGAAACTTTCTAAAAGGGAATCAGCCACTCCCTTATCACCCTGTAAGATGATAAAAATATCATCCAAAAATCGGGTGTACAACTGAACTTTTTCTATTATTATAGAATTGGGGAATACAAACTCACTCTCCCAATAAGCCATCACCAAATTTGCCACACTAGCCCCGCATGGGGATCCCATAGGAACCAATATCCATTGGTGGAACCATCAGTTATTGAAAGAAACAAAATTACATGTTAGAACGCTATCCAATAACTCTCTAACCATCAGGATTTCTTCGGCAGGTGCCTGTTTGATGGTCATGATCACTTGAATCCATTCCAACGCCACAGTATGAGGGATAGACAAATGCAAATCTATCACATCGATGGTTAAAAAAATGACTTTCAGCACTAAATGGAATTTGGCTCACCTTAGCCAAGAATCCTTGGAAATATATGCCTCGCTGGATACATACATTTTCAAAATTGTATCCACCACTTTGGCTCCCGCATAAGTCATGCTACCCCTTGCACTGACCAGTTGATGCATAGGGGGGTCCTGAACATTCTTATGGATCTTTGGATTACCAAAAAGGACTGGTATCTTAGGATTAGATGTAGTTATGTAATTAAAGACCTCCAAAGTAACTTTTAGGAGGGGGCTTAATTTAAAGAACATTCTAGAAATGAAATCCAGGCCCTGTTATGCTAGATCAGGTATGTTTAAATGCAGCATGTGCAAATATTGTCGGTTTGTCAAAGCAGGGACTTATTTCATGGTCAGACAAACAAAATATAACATCAAGGGGAGATTTAATTGTGCTAGTGCCCATGTGGTTTATCTGGCTAAGTGTTCTTCATGCCCTGTGTTTTACATAGGTAAAACTGATAGGAGATTACAGGAACGCCTAGTGCATTGTCCTGTTTGACCAGCCTTCAGGTATATTTATTTCTGATGTAAATAGAGACACCTCCACCTTTAGTCCATGTCTGTGTAGTAAAAATAATGATATAAGGAACAGTACCAGTACAGCTCACATATTTATCTGATACCAAGGGGGGCATAGAAAAATGACAATAGTAGGTGAGTGATCATGGTGACAGTTAAATACACCTTTGAACAGACACACTTAAAAGTTCTTTCTAGATGCTTATGCCATTTTTCTATATGTTGTATGCCATGCCATCCACATCAGACATCCTACAGCCATATGAAGACGGTACAATCAGAGTTTCCTCATAGACTTGAGTGCTTTATAAACACAATGGACTGTACATTTGCCATTAATATTATGATCATGTTTGAGATGATCTTAAAAAAAAAAGCAGTCTTGCTGCAAAATCCCTGAAGTTTTCAAATTTGCAGCTGCAGTGTGCTTTTGTTTATGAAAACCTTGCACTACGAATTATATGAAACAAGATGGGATAGCCAGTTTGAATCTTGCTTATGGCCTGTATTATGAATAGAAGCAGAAATGCTAATCCAAGATGAAGAATTTGTCTCAGATCTACAACCCCTTCATAAGGCTCATATCAGAGGAAGACCCGTTATAGACCAAATCAGATCACCATGAACAGAGGAGTGCAGAGCGTTGTGCTCTAAAACCAAAGAAGATTTCTGAAAGCACTTTCTTTGTCAATACTTGATAGGATCTTTGCATGGCTAAACAGACAATTTCACAATGTTAATCATGCAATATTAAACACAGTTGAACCATTAACTTCAGGAAGGGATACTTTCATGCAAGATGACATAATCCTTCCACTGGCACTCCATTGTATTGCAACCATGAAAAGTCTGTCAATCATATGCTGCAAAAGCAACTTCAAAACGAAATCCTGCTGGGGATTTAAGCACTTATGCATGCTCTCCTGGAACTTTTGTTACTGGACTCTGTGGAGTTACTGGACTCCATTCAAAGATGCTTCTTTGAATTATATAAATAATTTGCATTGCAGTTAATCTTCCTGTCACATGATCTGCTGCATGCAAACATTTTTACCTTTTGAACAGAATGACAAAATAGAAACTAAGTAGGCTGGCAGTTCTTTCCATTAAGGACAAGCATGAGCAGGATCTGGGATGAATAAAATAGCAGATACTGTATGTTTGTTAAAGTTGATTGTAACATTATTCTTTGTCTTTCTAGTATTCAGAAATGCTGAATTTGTGACATTTCCTAAAGTATCTGCTCAATTTCATGCTAATACCATTCTGCCTTCTAACCTTCACTCTGTTTCAAAATACAAGTCTTTATGTCATTTTCACTCTTAAAGTTTATCTAAGCACTAGTCGGCTGCTAAACCACTCTCTCGTTTAATTATATCTACTTACAGTATTTACATTTCCTCACTTTCCGTCGCAGCTTGATCTTTGACGTCGAATCAAAGTACCCAATTTTATTATTCACAGATATCTACGACTGTATTGTAATGTAAGTTATGTTTATCCAGTGTATGTCACTGTAGGTTCACCACAATATTGCAGGATTTGATTTATGTTCACGTATTTTATTAAGAGTTTTTGTTTAATCTTTTGTCTGTACTTGCAATTGTTATCCTGTGTGACTTTTAGTCTTTGTATTAATGCATGACATTTTATAATTTTATGTCAAGATTTTCTCCCTGGGTCTCTGCTGAATTTATATTTTTGCACTGACAGACTTTCCTCATCAACAATGGAAATAAAATAGATAAGCGACCAAAGAAAATTATGTTTCCTGCACAGAATCATACAATGGCGTTCATTCTGTCTTTAAGGTAAAAACTGTAGCATAAAATAAAACAGTTTAAAGACAGCATGTAAGTTAAAATTGCAACTTTATTTTTTTCAACCTTTAACACTCTTTTTGTATATTACAAGCAAATGTGTTGACGCATGTTCGACACAATGCAATCAAGAAAGCTGGATCTATTTCTTTACAATACAGTTATACAAATTGGTGCCTTCCATTCTGTAAATATGCAAATGAGATGTTTTTCCTTCAAAGAAACCAGGTAAACGTGTTGGTTCCCTTTCAGTTTCTAATAAATATAGATCAAATTGCTTTACTTTTTTTAATTTCTCCAACTCTTTTGGGTTTCTAATACCATGATGGAAAAGGGCCCCATTCCTGAGTCAAAGTATGATTAAAGTTCATGAAATTAGTATTGTTTCAGTCTTTGATGTTAGCCAAAAGTGCTCTTTGTTGCACTCACAATGTGCCCAGTAGTGGCTCCTTCTACAATTTGTATGGGGTTACATGTAATGCTAGCATATCTAAGTATGATTGTAAATTTTTTTTTATAAGACCTGTTGCCCCTACTACTGTTCGAACTGTCTGGGTATGCTTCTTCCACATTGCCCTCATTTCTGCCTGAAAATCCTGATATTTTATGACTTTGTGTCTCTCTGTACACAGGACACTGTAGTCACTGGTTGTAGCAATTTCAATGATCAATGCTACTCTTGTCTTCTTTTCTTGAACCACTATATCTGGTTTTCTAGCATCTATCTTTCGAACTGCTGGTAATGGGTGGTCCCATGTTATATAAACTTCATCATTTTCTATGATGCTTTGTAGCTCATTTTTCCAGTCTTTTTCAGCCACTTCAATACCATAATGTTTGCACAATCCTCAGTGCAACAGTCTTGCCACATTATTATGCCTTTCAGTATACAGTCCTTCTGCCATTAGTATGTCACAGCCAGCAACAAGGTATGCAACTGTTTCCAGTTTGTTTTACAAAATCTACATTCATCTGTTTCTCCTACATGTTCAATGGACTTTGTAAACCAATGTGTACATAGGCCACTATCTTGAACCACCAATATTAACCTTTCATCTTTTGATATGATTTTGCCTCTCCTTAACCATTCCTGCACTCGATCCTGGTCAACATGAGGTTCTTCTAGGAGTTTTCTATGCTTGCAGCTATATTTATGTATTTTCCACATTTATTGCCTTCTCATCGGATCCTACACCTTATATTCTTTCTTTTATGTTTTGGCACGTTAATTTGCTGCCTGATTTTTATCTGCTTCTGGTTTGATTTCCATTCCCGCTTCATGCTGATATGCTTTTGTTAGACTTAGAAGGAAAGTCATTGTAGATTTGTTCTCCTCATGTTTCAAAATTTTCACTATGTTTGAGTCTTGTGAGGTAAGCAGATATGTGTGCAGTCCCATGACTGCAGATCTATACATTTAATCAATTTCAAGGAGGCCCATCCCTCCTTCAGAATGGGAACTATATAATCTTGGTATGCACTGATTTTTTTATAAATCCTTTGGTGAGCATGACACATCCATCTTGTTTTCCTATAGAATCTATCAACACATCTTGAGACCAGTCAATCACTCCAAAACTCTAAGTTAGGACAGGAAGAGCAAATTGATTTATAGACTGAATTTTGTTACTAGATGTCAGTGCTGGTTTCAGGATTAATTTAAGTCTTCTAAAATATTCCTTAGTTCATAGGTTAGTACTAAGCTAACTGCTCTTACGAGCCATTTTTAAGCCTTGTCAATTATCCCTTGTGAGACTCATACCCTGCACCTTGTGTTTGTAAGGCAAACACCTTAACCATTAGGCCACCCTCCCAACCCCAAGTTTTATTTGCATTTGTTCATGTTTTATTGTTGATCCTTTATCAATTCCCAATTATTTATACACTCCCGTCTTGTTCAAGTTCTTTTGTATCACATTTGTGTCCCAAACTGATGTTTTCTTGGTGCTGCAGCTTTCCGCTTTATAGGTTGCTTCTGCATATTTATCAAGACCAAATTACATTTTTATAGCATCTGAAAAAGTTTTGACTACTTGCAGTTGTACTTTCAGTTCCTCATCTGATGGACTATACAGTTTTAAATCATTGACAAAGAGAAGATGAGGAGTCTTTACACTTTGTTGCTTTCTGGGAGCTACATTATAACCATGACCTAACCTGTTAACCAGACAGCTTAATGGGGTAAGGGCAGGGCAAAAGAGCAATGGCAACAGAGAGTCACCCTGGAATAGCCCCCTTTGGATTTTTATCCCTGGAATAATAATTTGTCCTTTATCATGGCTTAACTGCAAAGTGGTTTGCCACTGTTCATGGTCACTGTAACACAGTTGATCAGTGTAGGTTGTATCATATATTTTTAAGCACTCTTTTATCCATGAATGTGGGATACTATCAAATGCTATTTTGTAGTCAATCCATGCCATACTTAGATTCTTCCCCTTTTTACAGTTCTCCACTATGACTATATTTAACAGCAAATGATTTTTTGTTGTATATGACTTTCTTTTATTGCCCTTTTATTCTATTGCCGTAATTGAGTTTTGTTCTAAATGATTATAAACTCTGTCGGCATCAATTTCAGTGTATAATTTATACGTCATTGGAAGGCAAGTTATCGGTCTATAATTTTTAGGGTAGCTTGCAGGTTCACTCTTAAGTAAGAGCATTGTTTTTCCTGTTGTTAGCCAGGTTGGTGTCTGTTCAGGGTGTGCATATAAATAGTTCTTTCTCATGACTAAATCTTTGTGCAAAGATGTTAATATTTTTAACCAGAAGTTAGGTACTGCATCTGGGCCTGGGATTTTCCAGTTAGAAGCTTTTCTTAACTTTGTTTCAATCTCTCTGGCTGTTACTTCATCCCATTTCATATCCTGTACCTTTAAACTTCTTATTCTTTTGTATGATAGTAACAATACATATTTTTTCTTATCCTCAATAATCCACTCTCTCGTCTTTGTGGCTTTTCTTTGGCCTATCAGTTTTTGTGATTTTTATGGACTGCTACTTCCTTCTGCATCAGGGTGGCCATCCTCCCCCTGGGTCTGACCCTATTGTAGGAATGTTTCTGTATTTTGAGGAGTCTACACTGTCATTTTTTGCAGTCCTTGCACCAGTGCGCCTACCAGGATTGGGCACTTTTTTATCCTGGGTGATGTGCACCCAGCTATCTTTTTTAATTTTCGACCTACTTCTGTCTAAGATATATGCTATATAAATATCATCTATATATCAGTGTTGTCTTGGTGAGATCTTGTGAAAAACAGGGTCCACCTCATAAAGGTACTCACCAACACTTAAGGATGATTTCAATTTCAGGGAACTTCTGGGGCAGAAGGCATAATAAAGAAGTAGGGATGTAAGAAGATATTTATTTATTTTTCCCTAATATTTTTTGATCAGAAAGTGTACTGGTCCAATGGCCCTTTTAGCCATAACCTGAGACATTTAGGCAGTAACAGAATGTTGTTGTTTGTCTTTTGGCTTTTCCTGGTTAGGGGTCTCCACAGTGGAACTCCGGTCCGTTTATGATTGGCAGTAGATATTTATGGTGCCGAGTTGCCAGCTCGACACCTAACCTTCAACAAAGGCACGCCCATTCACACATGTCTTTCAGAATGCCACTCGACTGTGGGGAGGACATGCAGACTCCACACAGAAGGCGCTCACCGCACTCCAGCCGAGAATCGAATGGGAGAACCTCTTGCTGTGAGGCAACAACGCTACCGCTGCACCACTGCGGATTAATCTTAGGCAGTAACAGAATACAAAGTAGAAAAACAAGTTACAGATTACAATGACAAAAGTAAAGCAGTAGAATACAGAGAATGCAACACTTACAAAAGATGATGGAAAGAAAGTGAAACTAATAAAACATCTCATTTAGATCAAGCATCTGTCAAAGAAGCATTCAGTAGCATTAAGCTTCTTTACGTGAATTGCGTAGAAAGGTTTACTGAATAGACAACGGCTACTAATGCAATACTTCCCAATTATAGTACTGACCCAGATGTTGGGAATATTTTTACATTTTGTCAGACTGGTGGTGCTTTTTTTTTTGTCCTCTTGAGTACAGAAGGGAGTGTTGTATTATGAACCATGTAGCTACTGGCCTATTTTAATCTTCCCACTGTCCTTATGACTAGAGCCTTTTGTACTCTCACACACACATACTAATTACTAATAAAGGGTTTCATAAAAGGAGAAATATGAAGTAAGACCACAAACAATCATTTACTGAGAGTACATCTTATTTACTGAGTTTATCAAACTATTTAATTGAATGAAATGGGGTTTACTTTGGATGACAATAGAAACATTTGGGACAAAGGGTATTCTTCTCATGATATATATTTCTATATAATCAACTCCTAGCTAAACTACTTGTGAATAATAACTTTACACGTCCCTTTCATGGAAATACATGGGTGAGATAAGGCTATACCTATCACCACTCCGTGTTTTATCGGGAGCAGAGGTGCTTCATAGTATTCATAGAGAAAACTTCCCATTTTACGTTTTCCAGTTTGAGACATTAGGCTATTGGACACTAATTGGTTCACATATGACTAAAAAGCCTTCATGACAAAGTACAGATTGTGTTGCTGCTACAGGTGTCCTTCTCTACTTTAAAAGGCATGACCAGAGTAAGTAGTCAGTATGGGGTATCTACCCAAGGGTGTCAGTTGTAGTGTAAAAGGTCATGCACCTAGGGATCAATTTGGTAAGGGCCAGAATAAATCCCTTTAAAAAAGGCTGTTATTGAAATGTTGGCACTCAAAATGCCGAGTGCAGAACCCCCCCCCCCCAAAAAAAAGACCAAAAACCCAGAGAAGAGTGAATCTTGAAAATTACTCTTCTCCTTAAAACTTTTTTTTGGGTGGCACTCCATCTGCACCCCCTGTATGGGGCAGCTAGCCCCCCTCCCCAAACCACTGGATCTTATATATGTATCAATATCTGAGATTGCCATACCTTGGACAAAATGGAATACAGAAATAGCGTCTTGGACTTGGTATATAGAAATCTGATGTTGAGACATTCATTCTCCATGTTTTGGGAATCAGTCTAGCAGGTTCCCGCATTTCAAATGGTTACCTTCAAAAAGTGCTACCCCTTTCTTACTAATGTAGTGAGACAGTTAGATAAATGGAGATCTTAAAGTATTCCATTCTAACCAGAATTTAAAAATCAAAATAATACTGTTTCCTAAATTTCTTTTTATTTTGGAGTTTATTGCATCTCATTTTATGAAGATATAAATGTGTTACCAATTCTTCTACGGGATTCAAGAAGAGTGAGACTATGAAAGCTTCCAAAACATCTTGAGAATGGTGGGTGGGCCATGGCAGGTTAACAGTTGTATTACTAGGTAACTTTTCCCAGAATGTTTAAATGGGATAAGCAGAAAATCAGATCTATCTGGCTAAGTATGGAACTGTTAGCTCAAGTATTATTATTCCATGATGGGAATAATATAGGATATGCGATTTGGGGAGGATTCTGAAGGTGAAGTAGTGGATAGACTGCACAAATTTACAGGTCATCAACCTGGATTAGGAACTTGTGATACCTCTGGGGTTCTTCTAAAGCTGTGGTGGGGGAAACACTACATTGGCAGAAATGGGCACGGAGAAATATAATATTCTGCATCACTTTCTTTTCTTCAAATGCTAAGTCTTTTCTCATGTACAGCTTCATGTGGAGCATCTGCTTTATATCTGCTTGAGTTTAGTGCAATATTTGTATATAAGATTTAGTGGTACTTATGTATTATCACAACCAGATTTTCACACTGCCATAATTCGGTATCTGTGTGCGGAAACAGGTTGCTTAACCTAAGAAGGGGTTTGTGAAGAAGAAAGCATTACTCTGTCACTGTGGGTATGAGCCAGGAAGAGGAGAAAGGGTGTGAGTTTGTACCTCTTTGCTCCTGTAACTCCACAGTGGAGGTCCACTTTGCAGTACCTGCATTTCTCAACACAATGTCAGCTACTGGAAAAGCGAGTCATCAAATACACTCTGCGACGTTAGGAGATTGTAAATCTCTCAAGGGCAAGGATTACTGCCTTTCCTAGGTTAGGCAAAGTGCTGATTTACAGACACTGAAGTGCATAATTTCACTTCAGATACTAGCAAAGTGTCCCTGTTTGTGAAGCACTGCCCATACTTTAGAAAATAAAGACAGAAACTCAAAATCACATCATGATTATTCATAGTAAGAACACTTCCAAATGCATCTTATTGCCAGATAGTGCACTTCTTGTACTTTCTGGCTGGTAGCAGCTGTTTCATTTTCACCTGAATATATCTTTCGAAATTACACCCCCACCACCAAAAAAAAAACTGACCAAAACCATCAGTACTGTGCGTGTGTTTGCCTTCTCTGAAGGATTCCTTCCACACACATAAAAGAAATGCGTTCATCAGAATGAGAGCAATTATGACAATTTCAAGCGTGCATGTGTAATGCACGCTGAAAACAGCAACAGGGTTTTCTCAAACATTTGTCTTCCTGAAGGTAAAGCAAAGTTATTCCACAGCGAAATTAAGTCAAAGCACCACCTTATAGTGCTTCATGGGCTCGTTTGTGCACAAATATTCAAAAGTCGCAACCGCAAAAATCTGGTTGCGCTAATATGCAAGTACCGATTTAGGTATATGAGTTTAGAACAGTATCTGTTTGAGCTTAGTACTATATGTATATGCATCCTACCTTTATTCCCAGCCTCTAGCTAGCTATTGGTATATATGTTCATTACTATGTTTCATATTGTATGTGTAGCTAATGTTTGCTGCAGTATGTATTATTTGCTATTGGTATATCTGTTCATTACTATGTTTCATATTGTATGTATAGCTAATGGTTTCTGCAGTATGTATTATTTGCTACTGGTATATCTGTTCATTACTATGTTTCATATTGTATGTATATCTAATGTTTGCTGCAGTATGTATTATTTGCTATTGGTATATCTGTTCATTACTATGTTTCATATTGTATGTATAGCTAATGTTTCCTGCAGTGTGTATTATTTGCTACTGGTATATCTGTTCATTACTATGTTTCATATTGTATGTATAGTTAATGTTTGCTGCAGTATGTATTATTTGCTATTGGTATATCTGTTCATTACTATGTCTCATATTGTATGTATAGTTAATGTTTGCTGCAGTATGTATTATTTGCTATTGGTATATCTGTTCATTACTATGTTTGATATTGTATGTATAGCTAATGTTTGCTGTAGTATGTATTATTTGCTATTGGTATATCGGTTCATTACTATGTTTCATATTGTATGTATAGCTAATGTTTGCTGCAGTATGTATTATTTGCTATTGGCATATCTGTTCATTACTATGTTTCATATTGTATGTATAGCTAATGTTTGCTGCAGTATGTATTATTTGCTATTGGTATATCTGTTCATTACTATGTTTCATATTGTATGTATAGATAATGTCTGCTGCAGTATGTATTATTTGCTATTGGTATATCTGTTCATTACTATGTTTCATATTGTATGTATAGCTAATGTTTGCTGCAGTATGTATTATTTGCTATTGGTATATCTGTTCATTACTATGTTTCATATTGTATGTATATCTAATGTTTGCTGCAGTGTGTATTATTTGCTATTGGTATATCTGTTCATTACTATGTTTCATATTGTATGTATAGCTAATGTTTGCTGCAGTATGTATTATTTGCTATTGGTATATCTGTTCATTACTATGTTTCATATTGTATGTATAGCTAATGTTTGCTGCAGTATGTATTATTTGCTACTGGTATATCTGTTCATTACTATGTTTCATATTGTATGTATAGTTAATGTTTGCTGCAGTATGTATTATTTGCTATTGGTATATCTGTTCATTACTATGTTTCATATTGTATGTATAGTTAATGTTTGCTGCAGTATGTATTATTTGCTATTGGTATATCTGTTCATTACTATGTTTCATATTGTATGTATAGCTAATGGTTTCTGCAGTATGTATTATTTGCTACTGGTATATCTGTTCATTACTATGTTTCATATTGTATGTATAGTTAATGTTTGCTGCAGTATGTATTATTTGCTATTGGTATATCTGTTCATTACTATGTTTCATATTGTATGTATAGCTAATGTTTGCTGCAGTATGTATTATTTGCTATTGGTATATCTGTTCATTACTATGGTTCATATTGTATGTATAGTTAATGTTTGCTGCAGTATGTATTATTTGCTATTGGTATATCTGTTCATTACTATGTTTCATATTGTATGTATAGCTAATGTTTGCTGCAGTGTGTATTATTTGCTATTGGTATATCTGTTCATTACTATGTTTCATATTGTATGTATAGTTAATGTTTGCTGCAGTATGTATTATTTGCTATTGGTATATCTGTTCATTACTATGTGTCATATTGTATGTATAACTAAAGTTTGCTGCAGTATGTCTTATTTGCTGTTGGTATATCTGTTCATTACTATGTTTCATATTGTATGTATAGTTAATGTTTGCTGCAGTATGTATTATTTGCTATTGGTATATCTGTTCATTACTATGTTTCATATTGCATGTATAGCTAATGTTTGCTGCAGTATGTATTATTTGCTGTTGGTATATCTGTTCGTTACTGTGTTTCATATTGTATGTATATCTAATGTTTGCTGCAGTATGTATTATTTGCTATTGGTATATCTGTTCATTACTATGTCTCATATTGTATGTATAGTTAATGTTTGCTGCAGTATGTATTATTTGCTATTGGTATATCTGTTCATTACTATGTTTCATATTGTATGTATAAATAATGTTTGCTGCAGTGTGTATTATTTGCTATTGGTATATCTGTTCATTACTATGTTTCATATTGTATGTATAGCTAATGTTTGCTGCAGTATGTATTATTTGCTATTGGTATATCTGTTCATTACTATGTTTCATATTGTATGTATAGCTAATGTTTGCTGCAGTATGTATTATTTGCTATTGGTATATCTGTTCATTACTATGTTTCATATTGTATGTATAGTTAATGTTTGCTGCAGTATGTATTATTTGCTATTGGTATATCTGTTCATTACTATGTTTCATATTGTATGTATAGCTAATGTTTGCTGCAGTATGTATTATTTGCTATTGGTATATCTGTTCATTACTATGTTTCATATTGTATGTATAGCTAATGTTTGCTGCAGTATGTATTATTTGCTATTGGTATATCTGTTCATTACTATGTTTCATATTGTATGTATAGTTAATGTTTGCTGCAGTATGTATTATTTGCTATTGGTATATCTGTTCATTACTATGTTTCATATTGTATGTATAGCTAATGTTTGCTGCAGTATGTATTATTTGCTATTGGTATATCTGTTCATTACTATGTTTCATATTGTATGTATAGCTAATGGTTGCTGCAGTATGTATTATTTGCTATTGGTATATCTGTTCATTACTATGTTTCATATTGTATGTATAGTTAATGTTTGCTGCAGTATGTATTATTTGCTATTGGTATATCTGTTCATTACTATGTTTCATATTGTATGTATAGCTAATGTTTGCTGCAGTATGTATTATTTGCTATTGGTATATCTGTTCATTACTATGTTTCATATTGTATGTATAGTTAATGTTTGCTGCAGTATGTATTATTTGCTATTGGTATATCTGTTCATTACTATGTTTCATATTGTATGTATAGCTAATGTTTGCTGCAGTATGTATTATTTGCTATTGGTATATCTGTTCATTACTATGTTTCATATTGTATGTATAGCTAATGTTTGCTGCAGTATGTATTATTTGCTATTGGTATATCTGTTCATTACTATGTTTCATATTGTATGTATAGCTAATGTTTGCTGCAGTATGTATTATTTGCTATTGGTATATCTGTTCATTACTATGTTTCATATTGTATGTATAGCTAATGTTTGCTGCAGTATGTATTATTTGCTATTGGTATATCTGTTCATTACTATGTTTCATATTGTATGTATAGCTAATGGTTTCTGCAGTATGTATTATTTGCTATTGGTATATCTGTTCATTACTATGTTTCATATTGTATGTATAGTTAATGTTTGCTGCAGTATGTATTATTTGCTATTGGTATATCTGTTCATTACTATGTTTCATATTGTATGTATAGCTAATGTTTGCTGCAGTGTGTATTATTTGCTATTGGTATATCTGTTCATTACTATGTTTCATATTGTATGTATAGTTAATGTTTGCTGCAGTATGTATTATTTGCTATTGGTATATCTGTTCATTACTATGTTTCATATTGTATGTATAGCTAATGTTTGCTGCAGTATGTATTATTTGCTATTGGTATATCTGTTCATTACTGTGTTTCATTTTGTATGTATAGTTAATGTTTGCTGCAGTATGTATTATTTGCTATTGGTATATCTGTTCATTACTATGTTTCATATTGTATGTATAAATAATGTTTGCTGCAGTATGTATTATTTGCTATTGGTATATCTGTTCATTATTATGTTTCATATTGTATGTATAGCTAATGGTTTCTGCAGTATGTATTATTTGCTAATGGTATATCTGTTCATTACTATGTTTCATATTGTATGTATAGCTAATGTTTGCTGCAGTATGTATTATTTGCTATTGGTATATCTGTTCATTACTATGTTTCATATTGTATGTATAAATAATGTTTGCTGCAGTATGTATTATTTGCTATTGGTATATCTGTTCATTATTATGTTTCATATTGTATGTATAGCTAATGGTTTCTGCAGTATGTATTATTTGCTATTGGTATATCTGTTCATTACTATGGTTCATATTGTATGTATAGCTAACGTTTGCTGCAGTATGTATTATTTGCTATTGGTATATCTGTTCATTGCTATGTTTTGTATTGTATTATAGCTAATGTTCACTGCAGTATGTATTATTTGCTATTGGTATATCAGTTCATTACTATGTTTCATATTGTATGTATAGCTAATGTTTGCTGCAGTATGTATTATTTGCTATTGGTATATCTGTTCATTACTATGGTTCATATTGTATGTATATTTAATGTTTGCTGCAGTATGTATTATTTGCTATTGATATATCTGTTCATTACTATGTCTCATATTGTATGTATATCTAATGTTTGCTGCAGTGTGTATTATTTGCTATTGGTATATCTGTTCATTACTACGGTTCATATTGTTTGTATAGCTAATGTTTGCTGCAGTATGTATTATTTGCTATTGTTATATCTGTTCATTACTATGGTTCATATTGTATGTATATTTAATGTTTGCTGCAGTATGTATTATTTGCTATTGATATATCTGTTCATTACTATGTCTCATATTGTATGTATATCTAATGTTTGCTGCAGTGTGTATTATTTGCTATTGGTATATCTGTTCATTACTATGTTTCATATTGTATGTATAGTTAATGTTTGCTGCAGTATGTATTATTTGCATTGGTATATCTGTTCATTACTATGTATGATATTGTATGTATAGCTAATGTTTCCTGCAGTGTGTATTATTTGCTATTGGTATATCTGTTCATTACTATGTTTGATATTGTATGTATAGCTAATGTTTCCTGCAGTGTGTATTATTTGCTACTGGTATATCTGTTCATTACTATGTTTCATATTGTATGTATAGTTAATGTTTGCTGCAGTATGTATTATTTGCTATTGGTATATCTGTTCATTACTATGTTTCATATTGTATATATAGTTAATGTTTGCTGCAGTGTGTATTATTTGCTATTGGTATATCTGTTCATTACTATGTTTCATATTGTATGTGTAGCTAATGTTTGGTGCAATGTGTATTATTTGCTATTGGTATATCTGTTCATTACTATGTTTCATATTGTATGTATAGTTAATGTTTGCTGCAGTGTGTATTATTTGCTATTGGTATATCTGTTCATTACTATGTTTCATATTGCATGTATAGTTAATGTTTGCTGCAGTATGTATTATTTGCTATTGGTATATCTGTTCATTACTGTGTTTCATATTGTATGTATAGCTAATGTTTGCTGCAGTATGTATTATTTGCTATTGGTATATCTGTTCATTACTATGTTTCATATTGTATGTATAGCTAATGTTTGCTGCAGTATGTATTATTTGCTATTGATATATCTGTTCATTACTATGTCTCATATTGTATGTATATCTAATGTTTGCTGCAGTATGTATTATTTGCTATTGGTATATCTGTTCATTACTATGTTTCATATTGTATATATAGGTAATGGTTGCTGCAGTATGTATTATTTGCTACTGGTATATCTGTTCATTACTATGTTTCATGTTGTATGTATAGTTAATGTTTGCTGCAGTATGTATTATTTGCTATTGGTATATCGATTCATTACTATGTTTCATATTGTATGTATAGCTAATGGTTGCTGCAGTATGTATTATTTGCTACTGGTATATCTGTTCATTACTATGTTTCATATTGTATGTATATCTAATGTTTGCTGCAGTATGTATTACCTGCTATTGGTATATCTGTTCATTACTATGTTTCATATTGTATGTAGAGCTAATGTTTGCTGCAGTATGTATTATTTGCTATTGGTATATCTGTTCATTACTACAGTTCATATTGTATGCATATTTAATGTTTGCTGCAGTATGTATTATTTGCTATTGGTATATCGGTTCATTACTATGTTTCATATTGTATGTATAGCTAATGGTTGCTGCAGTATGTATTATTTGCTACTGGTATATCTGTTCATTACTATGTTTCATATTGTATGTATATCTAATGTTTGCTGCAGTATGCATTACCTTCTATTGGTATATCTGTTCATTACTATGTTTCATATTGTATGTAGAGCTAATGTTTGCTGCAGTATGTATTATTTGCTATTGGTATATCTGTTCATTACTATGGTTCATATTGTATGTATATGTAATGTTTGCTGCAGTATGTATTATTTGCTATTGGTATATCTGTTCATTACTGTGTTTCATATTGTATGTATATTTAATGTTTGCTGCAGTATGCATTATTTGCTATTGGTATATCTGTTCATTACTTCGGTTCATATTGTATGTATAGCTAATGTTTGCTGCAGTATGTATTAGTTGCTATTGGTATATCTGTTCATTACTATGTCTCATATTGTATGTATAGCTAATGTTTACTGCAGTGTGTATTATTTGCTATTGGTATATCTGTTCATTACTATGTTTCATATTGTATGTATAGCTAATGTTTGCTGCAGTATGTATTATTTGCTATTGGTATATCTGTTCATTACTATGTTTCATATTGCATGTATAGCTAATGTTTGCTGCAGGATGTATTATTTGCTATTGGTATATGTGTTCATTACTATGTTTCATATTGTATGTATATCTAATGTTTGCTGCAGTATGTATTATTTGCTACTGGTATATCTGTTCATTACTATGTTTCATATTGTATGTATAGTTAATGTTTGCTGCAGTATGTATTATTTGCTATTGGTATATCTGTTCATTACTATGTTTCATATTGTATGTATAGTTAATGTTTGCTGCAGTATGTATTATTTGCTATTGGTATATCTGTTCATTACTATGTTTCATATTGTATGTATAGTTAATGTTTGCTGCAGTATGTATTATTTGCTATTGGTATATCTGTTCATTACTATGTTTCATATTGTATGTATAGCTAATGTTTGCTGCAGTATGTATTATTTGCTATTGATATATCTGTTCATTACTATGTCTCATATTGTATGTATATCTAATGTTTGCTGCAGTATGTATTATTTGCTATTGGTATATATGTTCATTACTATGTTTCATATTGTATGTATAGCTAATGGTTTCTGCAGTATGTATTATTTGCTATTGGTATATCTGTTCATTACTATGTTTCATATTGTATGTATATCTAATGTTTGCTGCAGTATGTATTATTTGCTATTGGTATATCTGTTCATTACTATGTTTCATATTGTATGTATAACTAATGTTTGCTGCAGTATGTATTATTTGCTATTGGTATATCTGTTCATTACTGTGTTTCATATTGTATGTATATCTAATGTTTGCTGCAGTATGTATTATTTGCTATTGGTATATCTGTTCATTACTATGTTTCATATTGTATGTATAGTTAATGTTTGCTGCAGTGTGTATTATTTGCTATTGGTATATATCTGTTCATTACTATGTTTCATATTGTATAGGTTCATAGGTTCATAGGTTCATACTAGGCTATCTGCCCTAGGGCATTTATAAGCCTAGCCAGAATGTGTTTGGTTTTCGCTACCCATTTTAAATTTATTTTGCTATGCCCTTTTTCAAGGTTAGTATACTGTGCCTCTGTCTAACAGTGACACAGAAGTGATACCCGGGGTAAACCTACGATCTCCCATCCACTCATCAAGATTCCTCTTGAAGAGAGTCAATGAGGGACTCTGCCTAACCTGGACTGGGATTTTATTCCAGAGTGAAGGGAGCCTCTGGGTTATGAATCTGTCCCTCCTGCATATCCTATTTATTTCAGTGCTGAGGTTCAAGTCTCTCGAGCGCATAGCTCAATGGGATTTGGATTTTCTGAGGTGCAGCATGTCCACTAATTCCGGGTTGGACATGGCTTTATGTATAGCTAATGTTTGCTGCAGTATGTATTATTTGCTATTGGCATATCTGTTCATTACTATGTTTCATATTGTATGTATAGCTAATGTTTGCTGCAGTTTGCATTATTTGTTATTGTATGTATATTCAGTTGTTCTTCACATACTCTGCTGCTCATTTATTGTTCTGTCGAGCTTTTCTCCCTGGGCTTCCACTGAAAAAGGACCCGTATCCAGTTGCAATTTCCCGGCAAATAAATAAATAAATAATGTGCAGACTCGACTAATACTGAAGATAGTGGATAGCTGGAATTATGGAAATATCTCTAGCTACAAATCATTTTCATGAGCTTCACAAAGGAGGGGGACTTCTGCCAGAAAGCCAAACCCCCAAACAGGAAATGGGCTAGAAACTATTTTAGATGCCAAAAAATATTACAATATTACACCGCTGAGTCTGTCTATAAATGTACTATCGCACTCTACCTCTCTTCATTTCAGAATCTTAAGGATAGCTGGGAAGATCATCTTGAAAATGTTTGGAGAAAGGAATACAGTCAAGATTATTTTACAGGACCGGCTCAAGCTGTGGTACATTCCGGCAGAGTTTAAATTAGTACAACACCGGTATGTCACTGCACCCATTCTAGTAAAGATAAACATAATGCAAGGTGCTAGATGAGGGAGTGTAACCTCAAAGTCTACTTCTGCCTGTGGTTAGCAGAGATATGAGAAAACTGAAAGACACAATGGAATTGCTGCTCAAGTGTTCCTTCCACATGGTCCTCATGTATTGGTGACCCCCAGCTAAACCTGGAATATTCAGGAACTACTCTAAGGTTAACCTCCTGCTATTAAGTGAGAATCTGGCAAAATTTCAAGCTCCCATAAACCCTGAGAACACTGCTGCCTATGCAGAACTGTTCACAGAAACCCTGTGCACAGATGTTAATAGCTGCATAGAAGCAGCTGTACCCACCAGGAAGAAGTACAGAACTAACTCAAAAAACAAGCCACCCTGGTGGAATCACAAAATCAGTCGGATGTATAACAGGAGGAAGAAAATCATGGCAACAATTAGGAGGTGCAACACCCAGAAGGATAAAAGCACTCTCTTCAAACTAAACAAACAACTCAGAGTACAAATAAAGTCTACTAAAACCAATTTTGAGGTAAGTTTAGCCTCCCAGGTTAAGGACAACCACAAGGCATTCTTTAGCTATGTCCACAACTGCAAAGGCAGTACACAATTGTGTGCAGAGCTCATTGTGAATGGAGCCACCTATACTGAGCCAGAAGATATAGCAAACCTCCTGGCTGATAAATTCAGCTCCAGCTTTAACCCTCTCTCCCCCTCAACCTTCCCTCAGGAAACATCAATAAATATAACTCCCCCCTACTATCACTAGGGAACAAGTCCTTAATGCTCTCTCTCTAAGACCAAGAACACTGCATCAATGGGCCCAGACAATATCCCAGGATGCATTCTAAATAGCATGAAACATTACCTATCAGGGCCTCTGGAATTACTATTTAACTGTAGCCTCCAAACAGGGTTCATGCCTCATGAATGGAGAAAGGATAACAACCATCCTCTGCAGAAAGGTGGGCCATCTACAGACCCTAGAAACTAGACCCATAAGCATCACTAGTCTTGTATGTAAAGCCATGGAAAGAATTATCATGGAGATGATCAACAGAGATATAGTAAACCTTCAGACACTGGACCCAACCCAGTTTGGTTTTGTCATGGGCAGATCATGCCTACGCAACCTGATAGACTTCTTTATGAAGGTCACCAAAGCAATGGATAAGGGCAAAGTCATTCACACTGCCTACCTTGACCTGGCCAAGGCATTTGGCACAATAACCCACTCAGGTATTGTTGACAAACCCATCAAGTTAGGTACAAACCCATATGTCACCCAGTGGATAGTCAACTGGCTCAGAGACAAGACCCAGGAAGTTAGAATTGGGGAGTCCACCTCTACAAAGAGGCCAGTCACAAGTGGAGTCCCTCAGGGATCAGTCCTTGGACCATTCCTTTTTGGCATTTACTTCTCAGAAGTTAAGATCAATGCCAGTGGTCTCTGGCTGACTAAATTTGCAGATGATTGCAAATTAGGAGCTGTCATTAAATCTCCCACTGACACAAATGTTCTCCAGGGGGGGCTGACACAGACAAAAAACTGGTGTCAGAGCCATTGAGTAAAACTAAATGCCAAGAAATGCATAACAGTATCCTTTGGGAAGTCATCCATAATATTGATAACACACCCCTTAGAGTTGACCCAGTAGTCAGGGACTTAGGGACAAACATAGACAGTAATCTAGCCTTTGATCATTATGTGTCTGCAGTGGTGAGGAAATCATTCTATGTTGTGCAACTTATAAACAAAGGTATGCCACCTAGGTCCAAGGAAATCATTGTTCCACTGTATTCGACATTCATCAGACCTATCATTGAGTACAATTCCCCCCTTGATGTGTAGCTAACCAGTTATATCCAACAACTGGAATGTCCACAGAGGCTCCTCACTAAAGGAATACAGGATGTAAGTAATATGTCCTATGCAGAACTCCTCAATGTCCTATCTCTGTATTCTGTCTCCTACAGGCTTTTGAGGGGAGCTCTATGCCTGGCATACAGGGAATTGTCAACCCCATTCTGATGGACCTCCTGCATATCTGCAAAACAAACAGCACCTGAATTGCTCATTCTAAAGACTTAAATCTTCCTTGTGATATAAATAGGACCTGCTGGAGAGATATGTATGTATCCCAGAAACTACCCCATCTTTGGAACAGGCTTCCCATCCATGTGATGCAGAGTTCCTCCCTAACCCAAATTCAAGTGCAACTTGGGCAATTGGATGGGGAACAGGAAATTCATCCCTGTTTGGCACCTATGTCTCTAATGTACAGAGGTAACCTGTAAATGGTTCATCTCCCAGGCCCATGCTTACACTTATCAAGGCTATCAGAACTTCTCAGAGATTTAGGATACATGGCTAGGCTTAAAAAGGTCCTTGTGGTTGTTAACCTAGTAAACACCTATGAATCTATGAACCGATTTAAATATAAGAAAGTTTATTTACAATTTGAATTACAGTAAAGAAAGAGAGAGAAGCATGGATATGTAACATTACAGGAAAAAAATGATGTACAACCTAGAAAGGGAAATTAAATAATATTTTGTAAAAAATAAGAATTATATGAACAAAACAAATGGAAAGTAGAGAAGTTGTCATGTAAATGAATAAACAAAAGCAAATATATTATTTGAGGTGCAAAAGGGAAGAAGTATTTCTATAGGTAACAAATGTTGCTAAAAAATATTAGTTTAATGAGGGAAATGAAATAAAAGGAAGGTTTTGTGAACTGTAGTGAAGACAAGATCATAAGAATCAATAAAGAGTTCATTATTGCGGCATATAAAAAGTGAAACTTATGGAAAATATTAAATGGAATATAAAAAGTGAAACATATGGAAAATATTAAATGGAATATAAAAAGTGAAACATATGGAAAATATTAAATGGAATATAAAAAGTGAAACATATGGAAAATATTAAATGGAATATAAAAGTGAAACATATGGAAAATATTAAATGGAATATAAAAAGTGAAACATATGGAAAATATTAAATGGAATATAAAAAGTGAAACATATGGAAAATATTAAATGGAATATAAAAAGTGAAACATATGGAAAATATTAAATGGAATATAAAAAGTGAAACATATGGAAAATATTAAATGGAATATAAAAAGTGAAACATATGGAAAATATTAAATGGAATATAAAAAGTGAAACATACGGAAAATATTAAATGGAATATAAAAAGTGAAACATACGGAAAATATTAAATGGAATATAAAAAGATGTTTGCAGAAAATGATAGATGAATTACTACAGGAAATAACTTTAGAATAATTGGATAGGGTTCTGAGAAGTGTTAAGAAACACACGGTATCAGGAATGGAAGGTATTGGGTATGGGTATATGAGAATTTGGAAGGATTTTTAAAAGATGAAATATGTGAAACAATGATAAAATTTATTTTGAAAACAGGAGAAAATATGATATAAAGAGTATTTGTAGTTACGACTTGGGAGAGAATAATTAATTATATGAGGTGTATATGGTATAAAAGATTTAAAAAGTTAAGAATGCTTGGTTTCAGTGAGAGATGTATGAAATATTGAATAGAGATGAGGAAGTAAAAATGGTGGTGGAGATTTACATGTCTTTGATGATATGAACAAGGAAAGTTTACAGAATATTTTAGAGTGCTGTGGAATTGAATTAAACTTTTTTTTTTTTTCAAAACAGGTTTATTGTTTTAACATATAAGAGAAATATCATAACAATTTTATACAAGTAATTAAAAATAGGTATTATTATAATATTCAACAAAACAACTAAAGTATTTACAAAGACATCCACTACAATCAGATCAATTAATTAAACTAAAATACCATGCTATTGAAATTAAAATTTTTTTAACAAATTTTGTAAATTATCCCATACAATAAAATAAGATGTTTTTCTATTTGTTCTAGTCCTAATTGTGTTTATTTCCATATGGCACACTATATTCATGACATTTGAATTAAACTTTTTGAAGGTATTGAAATCAATATATGAAAATAATAAAGTGACTGTTTTAGTAAATTAATGGTTTAATTCAGGGGTTAAAGTTAGGCAGGGAGTGAGACAGGGATGCCCCATCAGCAGCATTTTATTTGTTTAGTTATGAATACACCTGAATGTGAGATACAGGAAATTATGAGAGTATCATTATTGGATAGATGTATTTGTATTCCCGTTTTCTTATTTTATTTCTCCTTTCTTATCTTATGCAGATGATGTTATAAATCCGGTTAAGAACAGGTTATGTATGAAAGCTGTATTATTTTGAATACTTTACTACAAAGAGTACATTTGGAATTGAATAAAGGAAATGGTAAATAGTTAAGGGATGTACTAAAAACAAAAGAAAATTTGCTATGGTAACTGCAGAATGCATGTGATACTTCTTTTGAAAAAGACAAACTGACAACATTTCTCAGCTATTCTTCCTCATGTCATACTTTTTATTTTGTTTTGCCTAAGTGATTGATATGTGATTCTTTATTAACCATCTTACATTTTTGTTTTGATATTGTAAAAACAGAAGGGATTTATTTTTCAAGAAATGAAGATTCATTGTTAGGGATTAAATTTGGTAAGAGATAGAGCATAGTTAATCATTCGCAAGATTTAATCAAAGAAATAAGATGAATGTACTAAATGAGAAACTTAGGCTGTCATTCAAGAATAAAGTGCATTTAATAAATTCAATTATAATAGGGAAGATAGCATATTTATTTTATGTATATACAATTCCAAATAATAAGGAAAAAATATCTTATATTTATTTTTAGCATTATTTAGGGTCTAGGCAAAATTTAGTTAAATGGGGAGTTTTATATTTGAATGAAAAGGAAGGCTGCCTGAGTTTAATTCATCCAATAGTTTTATATGACTTTTCATATTTTTATTGGATTTTGAAAAGTAAAAAGGATGAAAACGGTGAAATGCTTTCAAGAATTTTGGTATTAAATAAAATTAATTTTGGGAAAGATGAAAAGACAGGAAACAGAAAAGACTACTGCAAATGAGGATGTACAAGAATATCAAAACAATATATTTGCGTGGAGGTTGAGTATGAAAAATATATAAAAACCCAAACAGGAATTGTATGGTAATATTTTGAAAACAGTTAATTGCGTGCATTCATTGCAACCTTGCTCTATTCCCACCTCTCATCCCTCTGGGAATGCTTCTGCTCCCACCCCTCCTGCCTCTCCTTCACGTAACCATATCCTAACTATCTCCCTTCTTTAATTTCTCATAACTCTGATCCCTCTCCTCTATTTCTCCACACCAGACCTACCTCTCTTTTTCAAATTTTCATAACTCTGATCCCCACTGTTTAGTTTCCTACCTAATTTTCCACCTACATCTATGCTCTTTACTTCTTCCTTCTATACCTGAATCTTCACTCCACCTATTAGTCGTTAATTTCCTTCTTCTCTGTTTCTTGTTTTTTTGTAATCTGACTTGAGAAGTTGACTTGTGTAGACTATGTAAATATATATACATATAGATAGTACCTATGATTGCCCTGTAACATAATTTTATACTGTTATTTCTTTTGTTAGTACATCTCTTATTTCATTGTATACTACAAATTTTCCAAATTTTACATACATTGTAAAATTGTGTTGGCTTGTTTGTCTAATTACTTTATTACTTGTTTAACCTTGTTGGATATTTTCTCCCCAGGACTCCATTGAAAATGAGCTCCTTTGGCCTAATGGACTATCTTAGTAAACAAATTGCAAAATAAATAAATAAAAAAAAAAAATAGGTAACAATAAGAATATGATCTTACTGGACATTTAAGACAAAAGAATGTGGCCATGGCAGAAAGAGTGGGGACAGGCAAATTGAATAAAATGTGGCATGCACATGATAATATACTAAGTAGATGTGTCATACAATGTTCATGTATAAAGAAAGATGATTGAAAAAGATTTTGATCTCCGAGGAGAATATGGAAGTATGTAAATGTAAATAAAGGTCTGTTACTCTTTTCAATAAGTGTTGTTGGACCTGTTGAATCCACCTTTGTTACCACCAACTCAAGCAGACATGAAATTGGCTTAACATTTAATGTGAAGGCTGGAAGAATCAAGAGTGCAGAACCCCTAATAATACACTGCAGTGTCAGCTGCTTGAAATTAATAGTATCTATCACCTGAAATCAGACTTGAACAACAATATGTAAATATATTGAAATATAGATAAGAATATATTTTGTATAACTTGATAAGCTAGAATACATGAAATGTTATTTAATAAGAATTTCATTTTATTGAACATTTTTAAACAAAATAATGTGTCTGTAGCAGAAAGAGTGGGGAAGGCAAACTGCAGAAAATTTGGAATGTGCATAATGAAGTGATACCTAATGTGGCATGTGCATAATGAGGTGATACCTAATGTGGGATGTGTGCATAATGAGGTGATACCTAATGTGGGATGTGCATAATGAGGTGATACCTAATGTCAGATGTGCATAATGAGGTGATACCTAATGTGGGATGTGCATAATGAGGTGATACCTAATGTGGAATGTGCATAATGAGGTGATACCTAATGTTGGATGTGCATAATGAGGTGATGCCTAATGTGTGATATGCATAATGAGGTGATACCTAATGTCGGATGTGCATAATGAGGTGATACCTAATGGATGTGCATAATGAGGTGATACCTAATGTGGGATGTGCATAATGAGGTGATACCTAATGTGCGATGTGCATAATGAGGTGATACCTAATGTCAGATGTGCATAATGAGGTGATACCTAATGTCGGATGTGCATAATGAGGTGATACCTAATGTGGGATGTACATAATGAGGTGATACCTAATGTGGGATGTGCATAATGAGGTGATACCTAATGTGGGATGTGCATAATGAGGTGATACCTAATGTGGGATGTGCACAATGAGGTGATACCTAATGTGGGATGTGCACAATGAGGTGATACCTAATGTGGGATGTGCACAATGAGGTGATACCTAATGTGGGATATGCATAATGAGGTGATACCTAATGTGGGATGTGCACAATGAGGTGATACCTAATGTGGGATGTGCATAATGAGGTGATACGTAATGTGGGATGTGCACAATGAGGTGATACCTAATGCCTAAATGTGTTATATATTAATGTGGGATGTGCACAATGAGGTGATACCTAATGCCTAAATGTGTTATATATTATTTTGTATAAAGAAAGATGATGAAAAAGGTTTTTGATTTTGATGAGAATATGCAAATATGTAATAATGGAAATCCCGGTCCCCCCACTCTTTTCAGTATGTACTGTGGGATCTGTTGCATCCAGTTGAGCTAGCACCAGCCCTCAACCTTTTAGAGCAAGAAATCTGGACAAAAAGCCGTATATAATGATGCAGCAAAAAGGCACAAAAATAATAAGATTTTTTAAATATTGTCTTACAACCTCAGAACGTTCATAGGTTCGTAGGTTCATTGGTTCATTGGTTCATCGGTTCATCGGTTCATCGGTTTGTAGGTTCATAGGTTCATAGGTTCATAGGTTCATCAGTTTATCAGTTCATCGGTTCATAGGTTCATAGGTTCATCAGTTCATAGATTCATAGGCTCATAGGTTCGTAGGTTCATAGGTTCATAGGTTCATCGGTTCATAGATTCATAGGTTCATAGGTTCATAGGTTCATAGGTTCATAGGTTCGTAGGTTCATAGGTTCGTAGGTTCGTATGTTCATAGGTTGGTACTAGGCTATCGGCCCTGGGGCCTATACAAGCCTAGCCATAACAATTCCCTGGATATTTCTTCCCACAATATTTACTTCCCTGAACCCCTGTCTAGCAGGGCGACTGACATGATCCCCGGGGTGAATTTCCTATCTCCCATCCAATCATCAAGGTTCCTTCTGAAGATGGCCAAAGAGGTGCTCTGCTTGACATGTATGGGCAGTCTTTTCCAGAGTCTGGGGAGTCTCTGGGTCAGGAACCTATCCCTCCAGCATGTTTTGTTTATTGTGATGACAAGATTTAGATCCCTGGAGCATGTGGCTCTGAGGGATTGGGATTTATTTAAGTGGAGCATGTCCAACAGCTCAGGGTTTAACATGGCCTTGTATGTTAAGCAGAGATCACCTGTGAGTAGCCGATATGCCACACAGTATAGCTAGAGTTTTTTTAGATGATCAGCCTAGGGCATCTGCTTTAGGCCTGTGATTCTTTTAGTGAGGTATTTCTGCGGCCTTTCCAGCTGTTGCAGATGTCTTGTGAGGTACATACCAAACGGGGCATTGTACTCTATAATGGGTCTAATTAGGGATGAGTACAGTGGGACAATGACCTCCTTTTTTCTGGATGTAATGCCCTTAGTGATGAGGTGTGCCACATAGAAGGATTTCCTGACTGTTGTGGAGATGTGGTTATTAAAGGTGAGGCCACTGTCCACCTGTGTCCCTAAGTCTCTTATCACACTTTCAGTATTTAGTGTACTGCCATCTATGTGGTAATTCATGGATACATGTTTTTTTTCCCAAAGGGGATAACTATACATTTCTTGGCATTAAGCTTGAGCCCATGGCTCTGGCACCGAGCATCTGTTTTTGTAAGGCCCATTTGTAGAATATCCACATCATTTGGGGATTCAATAATGGCTCCCAGTTTGCAGTCATCTGTGAACTTTGTTAGCCAGAGTCACTTAGTGTTATCTTGTACTTCAGAGAAGTAGATGCCAAGCAAGAGCGGTCCCAGGACTGAACCCTGAGGTACTCCACTTTTCACTTGTCTGGAGCTGTATTTGGATTCGGCTACTTTTACAGTCTGGGTTCTGTCAGTAAACCAGTTGGCAACTCATCGAGTGACGTAGGGATTTATGTCCAGCTTAGTAAGTTTATCTGTGATTCCATAGTGGGGGATACTGTCAAAGGCCTTGGCGAGTTCCAGATAGGCTGTGTGGACCACCTTACCCTCGTCCATAGCTCTGGAGACTGATTCGAAGAAGTCATTCAGGTTTAGGAGATAAGATTGGCCCTTCATGAACCCAAACTGGGTGGGGTCCAGTGTTTGAAGGTTGCCAATGTCTTTGTTTATAAGTTCCATGATAATGTGTTCCATGCCCTTGCAGATCAGGCTTGTCAGACTGATGTGATGGTAGTTCCTGGGATCCAAGTTGGATCCTCCCTTGTGGAGGGATAACTGTAGCTGTGCACCACACAGTGGGCATGAAACCCGAGGTGAGGCTATGATTAAACATGACACTTAAGTGAGTTCCAGTTCATTTTGTAGTTCATGTAGTACACAGCCTGGGATGTCATTTGGTCCCATGGATGCTGTATTCTTAGCTTTGGACAGTGCGGTTTCTACCTGTGTGGCCGTGATTACCAGAATTTGGCAATCTTTGAGATGGGCCCTTTAGGGGGAAGAGGGGGGTGAAGTTGGCACTAAATTGATCTGTCAGGATATTGGCAATATCCTTGGGATCAGTATATTTAGTGCCATTCTGTTGTATCTCAGAACAGATCTGAGCATTGTCATTTAAATTCTTGACATAACTACAGAATGCCTTGTGGTTGTCTTTGGAATCTTTAGCAATTTTATTTTCGTAACTAGCTTTGGAGGATTTTATGAGGGATCTCAACTTCTTACTGAGGCTGGTAAAGGAGTTTTTTGCATCCTGGGATTTTCCTCTTTTCTGCAACAGTTTCTTCCTTCTGTTGTATAGTTTATTTACGGCAGGGGACAACCAGATTGGCTTTCTTTTTTTGGAGGAGAGCGCCCTGATTCTATCTGGGATGGCACGATTCATGTATGAGTAGATGTTCTCGTACAGTGTCTTAGTGTAGGATTTAGCAGTCGAACTGTCTGCATGGGTGTCATGAAGTTTGTCACTTCTGAACTGAGTAGCATAAAGTTGGCTTTGGAGAAGGTTTTATGGAGGTTTCCTTACTGGGGGGTGGGAATGGGATTTGTGGATGTCAAGGGTGATTAGCTTATGGTCAGACCTGACCAATGGGGGGGTGACCACTGGTGTGGTGCATCTATCTCCCATGTTGGTAATGACCAGGTCTAGGATAGTGGAGCCCCTGGTGGGACAATGGATTAGTTGATCCAGGGTGTTGGAATTTATGAATTCCAAGAACTGTTGGGAAAAGGTGTTGGTACCCAAGTAGTTTTCCTTGTTAATGGCAGGGTAGTTGAAATCACCCAGTATTAGGGTGTTTGGTTGTATCTTAATATTTTCCAGTATATTTAGAAAGGTGTAGTGAGAATCTTGGGGCATGGTGGGGGATCTGTAGCAAGCTACAATTTGGATTGTAGTTTTACCTAGTGTCAGTTGCACCTGGAGAATTTCAGATGCATTGTGTTGGGCAACTAGCCTGGAGGTCTGAATATCCTTGGTGAATATGGACACTCCTCCACATTTAGTGTTTTGGTCTTGGTTTGGTGGCCGAAAATTGTGGTAAGAGGTGTAGCCTGGTATTGCAGGGGTGCTCTTTGGAGCCTTGAACCAGGTCTCAGTTACTGCACAGATATCGATTTTCTCCATTTTTAGGAGTGCCTCGAGAGAGCGCATTTTGAGGTTTAGACTTCTAGCATCGAGTAGCATTACCTTCAGATTTTACATGCTTATATCTGTTATGGTGGTGGTTTTGTCCTTTGAGCCTTGCCTAAAATAGGCACTATAGGTGGCAAGAGCTTTAGCCAGTAACCTGAATCCCAGGGGTGGCAGGTGCAGACCATCTCTGGCAAAGCATCGTGGTTTGTCAATCATGTCATCCCAGACAAATACTGGATCTCTTTTGAATGACACCAGACACTTAGCCAGTTGTTGAAGTCAATCATTTTGTCTTTATGCTATGGTATCATTCTGGGCGAAGGCAGGATGCCACTCAGGGCTAGGGTCATACCTGCCTGGGCCACATGATCCACGAGCTCTTCCATGTCTCTTTTCATGTAGTCTAGGGAGGTACATCTCAAGTCATTCACTCCAACATGGACAATGACAGAGTCATATTTGTACTTGTTGTGGAGTGACTTGAGTGCATGTGTTAGGTGGTGGATCCTGGCACCCGACAGGCAGATGACTGTAATTTTCTCCTTGTTCAGCCTGGTGAGTGGGACGTCAGAGTCACCTATGTCTAAAGTGTTGGGTACATTTTCTTGCCTTAGGGGCTGTTGTTGGGTGGCACACTGGTGTTGTGAGCTATGTGTCACTTTGGTTGTGACTGGTGTCTGTTTGCGTTTCAGCTTTGCAGGTCCTTGTTGCTTGAGCAGGTTAATGTTAAGGGCCTCCGCATATGTGGGTTTAGTGTTGCTATGTGTGTGTGTTGATGGTATGTGTTTTGAAGGGCTATGTGTTGCTTGAGGTGTAGTGCAGGTGTTAACCTTCTCCTCTTGACTGCCTAACACACTCTTGGCTGGAGAGAGCTTTGCTTCCAGTTTGGCTATGTAAGTGCATCTCTCGCAGGTTGTAGTGTTGGGTGGTAGGAAGAGAGGTTTGTCTGTGTACATGAGGCAGTTGCTACATTGCCCCAGTATGCCCAGATTCACCAGGTGGACAGGACAAATCACCGGAAGCTGACCCTTGGACATGCCTGTTTAGGTGCTTTTTTTGTAAAATACAAGAGCTGTTTTCCCTTACCTTTGGAAGGTACTTTGCAGTTATAGGCTGTTTAGTGCCTACAATTAATTTGTCCTTATTAACAAGGAGAGTTGAGTGCTTGTATCAGTTTAAGGCTTCCTAGTGCTTTCCACTAGGTTCTAGAGCAAGTGCTAGTCACAGAGGTACAGATTTTAGTGCTACTACTGAGAAACCAGCTAGTTCTTAGGGAAAATTTGAAGAGCAGACTTTCTGACACCTGGAATAGTTCTACCATATCCCCGCGGTGCTGCACGATGTGAAAAGTGCACAAACACACGTTTTTAACCCAGAAAGTTGAAAGGGATAGAAATCAGCCCAAAATGGCTAATAAAATTACAAT
The DNA here is from genome assembly GCF_019279795.1 of Protopterus annectens. Taxonomy (NCBI): domain Eukaryota; kingdom Metazoa; phylum Chordata; order Ceratodontiformes; family Protopteridae; genus Protopterus; species Protopterus annectens. The sequence goes on from NC_056740.1 coordinate 456,483,844, forward strand.
TTCAGAGCTGGAAACCACTCCTTTAGTGTTAGATAGGTAGTACAATGCTCACCAGTCCCACTGGTAAGCAGTAGGACTTCCCTCTACCACAGCAAGGTCTGGATAGCTCTGAACAGAGAAAATAAAGTCCTGAGACAAGCAAAGCATGGGATCTGGACTATACTAGCTAGGAAAGGCAGGAGACAAGCAAACAAGATAGTATTTTTTTTGTTGGTTAAAACAGGCTAAACAATGCAATAATACAGTAAATAAACACAGAAAAGACTAACACACTTGAGTGTGTAGCCCTAAACAGTAAATGCAATTAAAACTCTACAAAATTAGCAATTTAAATCTTTTTAAATGAAGTAAGGCAAGTGCACAACTGAAAAACGATTTAAGCGGCAGTAATACAGTACAATAAGTAGCTCGTCTACATATACAGAAAAGTCTATATATACAGAAAAGCAGATAAAACAACTCTAAAACAATTCAGATGCAGTGCAACCTATAGCATTTGAGTTGTAGTAATATTAAGGCAAATACAGTTTTAATAAATGCACTAAAATATACTCTATATTTCCAAAATGTTTGAGAAGCACAGTCAGAACACTAGGAGCTTCAGGCAATTTTTTTTTTTTTAGAAACGGAGAAAGGAGAACAGAAGGAAAGAACCTAAGTGGGTTGGCCTTCTCAGATGTTTTCTCTATATTAGGTAGAAGGAGCTAATGACACTAGACTGGGAGGGATGTCCAGGATCAAATTTAGAGTAGGGGAGTGCAAAGACAAAACGCCAATAGGGAGGGAGGGTGGGGAGGTCTAGTCAGAGCACACTAGAGAAATGTTTATCACTTCAGGCAGAAAACACTACAGGCAGTGAGCCAATAGCTATAAAATACAGTAATAAAGTATGCAGCAGACAATAAAAGTGCTATAAATGTCTAGAATAACCAATAACTAGTAAAAATAAGCAAAGAAATAGTCTACTTATTGTTATATATCACAGATCCAAGTTTTAGTCAGGGCTCCTTCTCCAATAGCTCTGTGTGGAATGGCAGAAAACACTCAAGTTAACTTCTTAAGTAACAGAAAGTTGAAACCTGAAGCAACTTTAAACAAATCTCAAAAGAACCAATGGGGTGCTTTCTGCTAGCTGTAGATCTGGCAACCCCAACCAGCAATGACCACAAACACCACACTCTCACTGTAGTGGGGGATGGTTTTTGCTAACTAAGATGGCCTGGAAAATAAGCTGAGGACACAGCCTCTAACAAACAACTAGGCTCAGAAACACAATCTTAAATATGGAAACTTTTCAGGCAGAAAACACTACAGACTGAGCCAATAGCTATAAAATACAGTAATAAAGTATGCAGCAGACAATAAAAGTGCTATAAATATCTAGAATAACCAATAACTAGTAAAAATAAGCAAAAAAAAGTCTACTTATTGTTTAGTTGATAGAATAACAGTTTTTTTCATTTGTATGAGTTTTCTGAAGAGTATGAAATCTGAAACTCAAATGTTTGTCATTATTTTCTGGTTTCAGTTCTCAATTATTTGTCACTAATTTGCCAGAAAAACTACATTTTATGAGGAACAAACCAAAAATATGAGGCAAAAATTTGGATATTTTGCAAAAATCTGGACAGTTGAGAGGTATACCACCAACTCGAGCAGAAGTGACCTCAGTTGAACATTTAATTTGAAAGATGGTATATTCAAGAGAGCTAAACCCCTAATAGTATACTACAATTAATCCAATCACTTATTTTTTTATTTATTTAACATTTGTTTACAAGGAAAGTCTGACTTGGAACAGAGCCGATTTTCAGTGGTTGCCCGGGGAGAAATGCTCCAGAAGCATGTCTTTGTAATGAAAAACACTTGGAGTGGGAGTTGAGCCCATGACCATTGATAGTTTAACACCAAATGTACCAGAAGTGAGTTTACTACTTTTTGAGGCCATTGACACTAAAAAACAATAAATTAGATATGCTACAATATGTAAATCCATATGATGCCATTAATGGATGTCATCATAATGGAATTAAAATTGACTGTATTTGAAGGATAGATTTAAAGTCAATGTACCATTGGCTCGAATTATACCCTGACAGCAAAAAATTCATGATATTCTTATAAACGAAGGCCTTAGATGTTATAAATAAATAAATAACTAAATAAATAAATAAATAAATAAATAAATAAAACTAATATCTGGAATAAATTCATTACCTCTTACCTTTCAGAACATAATACAACAGATGTTGCAAGGGATAAAAATATCAACAAATATGGTGATGATATCATAAATTGTGGGGAGAACAAAGAAAGAATGTGGTGACACCTTATAACGTTCACCTGAAAGGCTTTTACAGAATAGGCTGACTTTAAAATATCCAGGTATGAACTTGGCAGGCATACTCTAGAATTTCATATTTTGTTTTTGTTTGATTCCAGCAAGATAAAAACATTAAAAGCTGCGTCTATATCACTTAATTGAAATATGTATTCATCGAACTCTGAGCATCGAAATTCATTTTAGAGAACCTCAAACCTTTTACCAGGGTTAGGAAGCACTTGGCTATCACCACAACTTTGCTCATTCCCCACTGTAGTGCAATCTCAGAGTTGATATATTTAGTTAGGGGGTTGTGGGGAGTGCAGCTCCCCACATTGGGGTGTGTGGAGGGCAAAGCACCCCACTTGGGTGGGTTTGATTTAGTCTGGTGTGTGTTCCAGAGTGCTAGAGGATGAGTGGTACCTAACCCTGGAAAAAAGTCCGAGGTCCACTAAAATGAACTTCGATGTTTAGAGTTCAATGAATATATATTTGGCCAATATGTATTTCGATTAAGTGATATAGACCTTAAAAGCCATGACATCTCCAAATAGCATGAAGTTAATCTGAATCTTATTGGGCATGGAAAATAATAGTTCACATTTTTCTTAAACCTCTGGCTCAAAAATAGCTCCAATGAATAAATACTCACTTAGATATCCTAAGGCAAACTAAATTGTTTATTTGCACAAGGTAGAATGATGTACCTTAATCCAAAATATAAAACAACACATGATGATGAGCTTGAGTTATCTGCTACATATGTAAAACAAAGTCAAACCAAAAATGGAGCAAACAACAGCTTAAGACATCCAAGCAGGTCACTTGAAGGTATGCAGAAACAATATCCTTGACTCAAAAAAGTAACATTGCAATGGTGTGGTCACTGTATTTCAGTTTTTAACTTTTTGGTAAAGCATTCACCATATTAATAGACCACAAACCACTAAATGCATTTACTCATTTTAGAGATATGTGTATAGAACTGAACATTACTGTTTAATGGTTGCCTGATACTAACACACCTTGGAGAGAGAAGCAACATTGATTTCAATATATTTAATCTATGCTCTTTACTGGGGAGGGGGTGTAGGGATGCATAAGGGGACTTACCCTCTGCAAAAATACTCTTCATGTGTGTCTGTATGAAACTATTTTCCATTTTTAGTGATCATTTTATAATAGTTGATGCAATTCTCATGTATGATTGAAAGTGTATTTTAATAAGTTTAGATATGTGGTTTCACAATGGAAGCAGATCTACATCACCTACAAAGCAGGGAAGTACCAACACTGAAAACTAACGCTCTAGATAAGCATCTTAAAGTACAGAACAGAAGGAATGCAGGATTTAAGAAAAGAATATGCAGATATGATATCAGAATATACAGTTCTTACAGCACTTGCATTGAAAGAGATATGAGAAGAAACCAAAAAGAATCCCATGCTACAGATGGTGAAGTAACTGTCTCTCTCAATAGCTGGTATAGAAAGGATAACACACACTCTGGTGCCCTCAAATTATAATAATTGTAGTTGAGCAGTTTAACTCATCGTTTCAGAAGGATGACATTTAAAATTCTTTCTTTAAAGTTAAGTCTGCTTCTATTTGTGGAATCAGTACCTTTAGGTTGCCCTCAAAGAATATCTGAAACCATTTTTACAGGGTACATTTTTTTTGTCTGTCCATTGTAGACAGAAAGAAATGATGGGTGTATGCCAGGAACACTTCTGACATCATGTTTTGTTGACCGTTGAAGTGTCGTATAACTTTCTGCAAAGTCTCGTGTTGTTAGTGTTCCAGTGTTTGTCTGTGTCAGTTATGGATTTGTCAGAAATACTGCTTAATATTACCTCTAAGATTGGGCTGAGGTTGTGTGATTCAGAAAAAGCTTTTATTATTATTATTATGATTGTGGTGAGGAGCGGCCTTAGATCAACTGGTGCCCTAGGCAAAAGGGCTCCACGGCTCCCCCGCCACACCATCTGGTGCCCCCATCCTGGTCTACCTACTCCAAATAAATACTGGAAAAGTGCCCCTGCTACAGCGGTGCCCTAGGCGGCTGCCTAGTTGGCCTATACCTAAGTGGTGGTGCTGTGGTAGCATTGTCACCTCACAGTAAGAAGTTGTCCTCTTCGATTCTCAGCTAAAGCATCTTCTGTGTGGAGATGTGTGAATGGGTGTACCTTCGTTGAAGGTTGTGCATCAGGGCTGGCAACTCGGCACATAAAAATCTACTGCCAATCATTAGCAGACTGGAGTTCCGCTGTGGCGACCCCTAACTGGGAAAAGCCGAAAAACACAACATTATTATTATTATTATTATTATTATTATTATTATTTTTATTGCTTATCACTTTTCTTCAAGATGGTGTACCTTCAGAGGAAGAGAGGAAGTATATTTAGAGACTGAGGTAGCAGGTACAGCTCCTTCCTTGCAAAAAATATTATTTAACGATTTTCTGTCATGTGTTAAATTTCAACATTATGTGCTTGCATTATTTTGAAGTTTAATTGCCTAGCTGTGATAGATTGTATCCTGATTTTCTGATGCTCAGTGCTTCATTATAGAGCCACACACATACACAGATATATCTAGAGATCAATAGACAGATATATAGATATATATTTTGATACCTATATCTATATTTATTTATGTGTATATATATATATATATATATATATATATATATATATATATATATATATATATATATGTGTGTGTGTGTATTTTCACAGGATCAATCTGTATAGACAAATTTTGACTATTCAATGAATGTAGAAATCTCCACTAGAACTCATCATATGGAATTTTAAAAGAATGAGTTTTATCAGCTTCATAAACATGACAAGCTATTCTTAGCACAAACTTACAGCATGTTGTTTGCACCCGGGCCAGTTGTCTACAAAGCAGAAGCAAATCAGAGTCTCTGTTTACAGTCTCTCTTTATGATAAAGCTTAGTTTTCTAAAACAAAATAAAAAATACCTTCTCCAGGATTCATGAAGCTTGCGCCAGGTGCAGGCGTAGCGTTGGCATTCCAACACCAAATATGGCCAGTGAGCAATCCAGGTACGAGCTGTTTCCACATGTATTACCTGCATACACTACACCCGCACAGCTCCCGGCCCCTGTATGCTAATTACCACATTTGCAGCAGTGTAGCATGCAAATGAAGGTATTCCGTGATCCAGGAAGTGGTGCAGGCAATAGTGTATGCATGCAGAAATGTAAACCGTAAAAAAACGGTTGACATTTTTGCAAACATAAAATCGGAGCCATGACAGCCGACCAAACACATGTATTATATTGTTAATATATGCCAATGGCTAAATATATAGCCATTGGCATAACAAAAACCTACAAAATATAAAAAGAACATTTAATTTCTTTTTTCGCACTATCGCAAAGTTTAAGAGCAGGACAGCAGCGCACAAATGGGATTGCAAGGAAAATAGACAAATATAGAATAAAACTGCAATGTAACACATATCATGATTTCACTATAATAGTCAATGGCAGTCATGTTACACCACACCATGGAGCAAGGGTTGCTAAGGGGCTGTGACAGTGTTTTTCACGGTAGCTAGAAATTAGTAGGCAATGCCTATTTTCCTGTTGAAGTTAGCATTGGATGATTTAATGAGGGACCTAAGTTTCTTACTAATACTGGTCATGGATGTCTGCCCTTCTTGGGATTTACTGTTTTTCTGGACTACTGTCCTACTTCTGTTGTATAGCCTCTTTATTGCAGGGGTCCACCAGACTGGTGTCCTTGTCTTGGAAGAGCGAGTCTTGGTTTACCAGTGATGGCACGACCCATACATCCTTGTAGGTGTTTATAGAGTGCATTTGTAAATGTTTCTGTATCTTGAGCAGTTTTTTCCCTTACCATGGGGTCTGTGAAACCTCCCACCTCCGTCTTTAGTAGTGTGAAGTTAGCTGTAGGAAAGGTTTTCACTGTTGCTACCTTGGGTGGGGGAGATGGTTGAGTGTGGAAATCATCAGTGAATAGTTCATGGTCAGATCTAACCAGTGACCGGTTTACCTCTGCTGTGGTGCACCTGTCCCCCATGCTGGTGATTACCACTTCTAGTATGTTTCCACATCTGGTTAGGGAGTTTACCATCTGATACAGGGCATTTGAGGGGATAAATTCCAGGAAGCGCTGGGCCTGGAAGTGAGTACTCGAGTAAGTTTCCCAGTTAATGGTAGGGTAGTTGAAATCAACCAGTACCAGGGTGTTCGGTAGGACTGTTGTGTTTTCCACTGTCTCCAGGTAGGAAGAGTGGTGGTCGTGGGTCATGGAGGGTGATCTGTAGCAGGCCACAGTTTGTATTGCAGTTGTGGCTGATGCTAGCTGCACATGGATGATCTCAGAGGTATCATGCTGCCCCACTAACCTAGAGGTGTAGGTATCCCTGATGAATATGGATACACTCCCTCCATGTCTGTGTCAGTCCATGTTCTGTGGCCGAAATGTGTGGTATGGGTTGTAGTCCAGTAGTGCTGGTGTGCTCTTAGGAGCTTTAAAACAGGTCTCAGTTACTGCACAGATGTTGACCTTGTCCATACTGAGGAGTGCTGTGAGTGCGTGCATGTTGTGATTACAACCCCTGGTGCTGAGTAGCATAACCCTCATTGAGTTTGCTATTGTGCTGTTTACAGAGGGGGGAGTCACCTGTGAGACTTGCCTAAAAAAGGCACCATGGGGGCGCCAAGAGCCATGGCCAGTATTCAAAAGCCTAAGGCTGACACATGCAAGCCGGTATGGTATTGTTGTATGCATGTTTCCCATCTGTGCTTGGTCTCATCTTTCCTGTGGGTGACCTACTGGTAAGCAATAGAAAGCCTTAAACTGATGCAAGTCTTCTAGCTTCCAAGACAGGCTTTTGGAGTGATTAAGTATCAGTGTTCTGTATGCTCTTGCTGTATTTAACTGTTGTCTGACTACATGGTGATTTTTCACTGTATATTGTGATCTGAAAGCTCTGTTTATTCACATATTATTTCTGTGATGGCCTGCACTTTAGAGGTTCACAGATAGGTAGTAGGCTATCTGCCCAAGGGCATTTAGAAGTATAGTTACAGTGTGTTGGCTTTCTCTGCACCATTGATGAAGTAACTGAGCCTCTGTCAAGCATAGCCAATGAAGTGATTCCAGGCAGAGTTGCCAGAAGCTGTTGAAGACTGGAGAGGCGGAGGGTGATAGGGGCACTTAGTGATCTAAAAAGGGCATGTTAATGTGAAAAATCAATACCATTCAATTTCCCCAACAGGTCTTGCAGCTATAAAGCTGGAGGGGCTCCCCCTCTCCCTGGCTGTATGGTTCTGGGACACATGATCCCAGGGGTGTATATTCTGTTACCCATTCACACATCAAGGTTCCTCTTGGAAGTGTGTCAGTGAGGGGCTATGCCTAATGTAGTTAGGAATTTAATATATAGTCTCTCATTTCATTTATGTTTTGATTTCAAGAGTAAGTGAAGCACAGTGGGTTTGGGCACCTCCGCCCTTTGCTTAGCCTAGCTTACACATAGAAATCATCTAAATAGGAAAGAGGCAGAAGCAACGTTAATGTCAATAGCGTAATGGTTACAGCATTCACATAGTATCTATGCATTTGTGGTTCAAATCTCAATAAAGTCAGAGATGTTTTTCATGTTAAATAGTATACCTTAACCACAGCTTGCATATTTAGGTAGTATTCTGCAGTATAATAAACATTTGAAACACCCACTTAAACCCATGTGTGCCAGAGAGTAAAGTCAACAGAGATTGTAATGTTATGTAAGCACATAGTGAGATGTTACTTCACTGAAATGTATATATCCTGAGTAGTTAGCAGATGTGGCCGTGTTTGAGCGCACAGGTTATATGTTTTTAAATTTTGTTTAACCGTGTTTAACTGCTGCTTTAATGTCACACAAACACTTTTAAACATGCTTATAACTGCTTAAATGAGCCTTATTCTGGAGTAAAAAACATTTTTAAAGCATCGCAGGACTTGAACCCTGGACCATGCACACCATAGTCATTACCACTAAGTCATCAGTGCTGTATACATGTTTCATGGTCTTTAGACTACACCTTTTACTATAGGCATTCCCACGTACTGACCACAAATGAGACAGTCACTTTGTGTACATATGTACAGTACATTATAGTGTACTGTAGTTTGTGAATCAACATATACAAGTCTACATATAACTGTTAAAAATTAATACTAAATATATCTATATATGCATGTCAGTGATGTCTGCACATAGATATAAATAAATAAATAAATAAATAAATAAATAAATATATATATATATATATATATATATATATATATATATAGAGAGAGAGAGAGAGACAATTACATCTATAGCCATATATATAAACATCTATGAACAAACTTCGTGACACAGAAGCACTCCAAAGGAATTGAAGTGTACACAAAACACATTCGGCTCTGGTATTATAACTATTAATATTAACCTAATTCACCATAGAAGGGATGATTGTTGTGTATGTGGAGTTTGGGGTGGGGGAGAAATGATAGGTAATGAAATTATGCATCAAGAAGAGCCTGGGTTGGATGTTCAATAAGTGAACTGGAGGGGTATACATGGAGTATGGAGACAATATAAAAAGGACACAAAACAAGAACCTTACTCATTCATAATACACCCTGTCATGTCACATTGCAACACCTAATTCCACAAACATATGAACATTAACATGTGTCAGACATATGTACACCAACTGACTGTCACATTTGTTTTCAATAGTGAGGAATACCTGTAGTAAAATGTATATTCTAAACACCATTACATTTGTACATATCTCAGATGCCTTAGTGGTAAAGTCAGTGACTGTGGTGTTCATGGTCCTGGGTGCAAGGACTGCTAAATTATTTTGAGGGCCAGAATAAGGGCTTTTGGATGCAGGTTGATTAAGGTTTTAAACAGTTGTAGTTTTACATGGGTTTGTGTGATGGTAAGCGGCGCTTAAACATGGTTAAATGGATAACCGCTTCACAGGAGTAACCTTTGCTTACCGTCAAGCAGACCAAGGGCAAACTTGCTTACAATTGCTTAAATGTGCGTTAATCACACTTTCCCTACCAGTGCCTGCTCTGAGAGGTAAAATAGTAACCACTTTTAAGATTAGAACCCGCAAACGTACACCATCCTCAGAGTAACCTACCAGTAAGCTACTTGAGATGCACTTATGCCATTTGTGTATTCAGACAGGTTAAAACACAAAAGGGAGGATTGTGTGGAAATAGGATAAACCGCCATGTACCCAATGAAAGGTGCATGCTATATATATATATATATATATATATATATATATATATATATATATATATATATATATATGAGAGAGAGAGAGAGATACATAGATACATGTCGATATATAGAGATATACATATATGTAGATATATAGATAGGTTAAAACATCTACACATCTATGGAGGTACATATAAACATATGCAATAATATATATTATATAGCTATATCTATATACAGATATATAATATATATTATTATACATATTATTGCATATGTTTACATGCAATAATATATATACGTTGTTGTTTGTCTATATACAGATATATATATATATATATATATATATATATATATATATATATATATATATATATATATATATATACACATACATACATACATACATACATGTGTGTATACAGCATCTGAAGTTTTCAATTCTGAGTATAACATGTAGCATGGCAATCACACATTCTGCCACCCCCAAACAATATGAACATAACATATGAAGAGTATATGCCAATACACTATTACAAATATGTTCTATGGACATGAGCCAAATAGGGTTAGCCACCAACACAACTACAATGACTGCAAATATCCATGACAGCAATGCACAGACATCTTTCATTTAGCAAAACTTTATTACATTCTGATGCATTGCCAAAAGGATTCAAGTACTGACATTACCTGCATGCTATACAGGAAGCATTTAACAGTGCCTTAATGAATCAGCCTGCAGTTACCATAGTATTAGTCCACTAAGGGATAGGTGTTCACATAGGGAAAGAACACCCACACACATATAGAATATGTATAAAAGCAGTTCCTACACACGTGCATCTGCTATGTACACCCACCAACATCTCCCCCACACCCAAACTAATTACAACAATACATACTGTCATACCATAACCAATTATTCACCCACTGTACGACATCTGCTGAAACCTTGACATACCTGGACAGAGACACACTAACATGGCCCTATGTGAAATAGTTGCTGTTATACAATGGAACAGCTGCTGATGTTACAGGGTTTGTTTCCTGTTTCAGAGGGTTGAAAAGTAATTACACCAGGAAGTGTTACCAATTACGGATTATCAGCACAGTATTATACACATTTACACCAAACTAAAGATGTCTGGTGAGCACACTGTAAACCCACCCCCTAACATTATATGCATAGCCATACAGCCTTGAGCTGGTCAAACATCCTGGCCAGACTGAAACATATGCAGAAGTATTAGGTACAGACAAACCTTGCACAAGTAGCAATGTTCAGAAATATAACAGCAGTACTCACATTTAGACCAAATCTTCTAGGCATTACATACAATATATTTGTGTTTTTCTCCATACAGCTGTTCCAATAGATTTCAGACAACACTTCCAGGCTGTCTTCCTCACAAGTAAGGCAAAGGGACAACACCCAAGTGGAGTACTCAGTTATACTCTACTGTTGCCATGGTATTGGCTAATGGAGTAGCTGCACAGCTGATGTGCATGTAATTAACTACTTTGGAACACCAATTGGTGATCAGGATAGCACATTACTGATCTCTAACTATAGAAGGATGCCTTGTCACACATTCAAACCATCTGTATATACCTGCAGAACAGTACAAAATACCCAACAGAAGATTGAAACACAAACCGAAAAAGATTAAAATACCAGTCAATAACACCTCCAATTACCAAGAAGGTATGTATAACATTTAGCATGTCTGTGTATGTAGTACCTGTTCTGTAATAATTACAGTGTAATCAATGCAATATAGTGGAAATAGCTATCTTGTAGTGATGTATTGTTCAGCAGTAGTAATGCTTGTAGTATTCTATGTGAGTACCGCTGTAGGTCACAAGTCAAACTCCTTATACACCACAAGGGATGATATATATGGGCGTGGAATTCACCAATTCTTTTCCAGCCACTGTCAGTGTCAGGGTTGGTCCAACAAGTATGTGTTATAATGGGATAGTATATGTTGGTATATTGTAACAGTAGACATATGTATGGGTGTATCAGTGAGATGAACATGTCAAAGGTGGGCTTATTGTGCAAATATGATTTGCATTGTGGGATATTGTGCCAATAACTGTGTAATGTACAGAATTCTAGGCAGATCTGTATTCCATTTTACATAGCATTTCTGTTATGTTATGCAAACATTAGTTATGTCTATTGGCAATTACAATACTCAGTAACAGGATACATATGAATTGTAGTCATCTGACAGTTTAGCAGCATGATAGCAATGACAATTTGAAGAGCTAGGTAACTATCCATGCACATGAGACATGTAATATACACCTCTCTAATATTGTTTGCAAGCAATAACAGCTGTGCATGTGTACATGTTATGCAAATGTGTAGTGATCCTTGTTACAGGGCTGGGCCAAATGGCTATGTGCACACCTACATAGAGTGGATATTGAGAGTAGAGACACACTGGTTGAACATTCAGGTTTGTGTAGCCTAACCTCTCATTGCCAACCTAACAGCCACTTGCAAATACTGTATGTAAGGTTGTGCACAGCACTGGTAATGAAACAGGTTGCATTTCATCTTTAACTCCAGTGTAACATCTGCAGTAGGAGTGTAAGATGTAGGAGACACCTGCCCATGTGTAATAGCTGCTTCATAGGTGATGGCTTACACTATCTGATTATATTCTGATCATACTGATATTGGCAGCAAAGTCTATTGATACATGACTCTGTTTGGGAAATGGGTGTCTGTGCCCAACAGAGCTCATGGTTCTGGTGGATGTGTGAGTATATACCCAGAAAAGGATACAGACCTGTTGACACTTGCATCATCTGTAATCAACTATCAGGATGTGATGTGCTCCTCAGATGAGGATTGCTGCTAAAGGTAGCTACTATGTTTCTGTAATAACCAGTGTTGTCACGTCCATAACACAAATATTTATGTGTGAGCATCACTGTCTAAAACATCTTCATAGGAAATACGTAAACTAAATACAGTACTTGGTACTTGTAGTACTGAATGCTCATACGGGCATGTCCACTAGTCAGCTACTGGTGTTTACTAATGTCAACTTTGTGTATGTGGCCATCCTGAGGAATGTAATCTCTATGCCATGTACACTGCCAAACCCACCTAACACCACACCCCACACATTGTCTGGGATGCAGCTACAGGGGTAAGCTGGAAGGCAGTCCAGTCTACAGCCATGACTGGACTGAACAGTCTTGAGGTGTAGGTTGACACATGCATCTCATCACCACAACCAACACATACCCTTACCAGAACACAGTAAGGACACCCACACATACCACCAGAAATCACACACATTCACAGAGGCCTCTAAGTATCTGGCCAAGCAAGAGACCTCCCAAGCTGGACTAGACAGACAACATAATACACAAACTGTATGACATAGTTTGTCATATTGTGCCACCCCTCAGAACACGTGGCCAGAAACATGACCAACAGTACTCTTTTGTGAATGCAAACTCTAGCACTATGTTACACACCAAGCTATACAAGGGCAAACATACTATCAGCTGCCTGTCTGCCATGATTAGCCACATACCCATACACTCAGACCACCTTTTGAACTATACACATGGCTCTGGCATATTCCATGATGTTGTGCAGGACATGTGATGCAGTCGCCTGGACTGCATGGAAACACACATGTAGGAATTATCATGTCTTGTAGCCCATGCAGGTATGTCCCAAGGCCTGGGTAGCATTCTGCCATTGGCCAGAATGCTACTGCAGAACAGGGACAAAAGGACTGTATTCCACAATTGTCTAATGTACTGGTGTAATTCAAAGGGTATCCAGTATCTCTCTGCCTGGGATTACATGGTTGACAGACCATGATGCTTTGCCAGACAGGGCCTGTACCTGTCACCCCTAGGAATCTGGATACTGGCTAGTGCCTTCATCATGCAAAGTTCAAGTGAAAGTCCACTGCTGTAACAGGGACAGCCAAGCAATAAATTGCAGGTCTTGCTACTCAATGATACATTTCAGAAACTCAATATGGACTCACTTACGTCAGTCCTTAACATGGAGAACATATCTGTGCTGTGGCTGAGATATGGTTCAACACTCCGGAGAGCACCCCTGCATGACCATGTTATAACACATACCTCACCTCTTGCCCATTATCCTTTATTGGAACACACGGGCCACAGGTGTGCCCATATTCCTGAAGGATATGTACACCCTCACGCTAGTTGCACTTCCATAACATCAGATGCATTATGCTGAGCAACTACCTTTGTGCCAAAGTGGAATCCAATTTGCACCTTGTGACAGATCACCCACCATGCCTCAGAATTCCCAGCTGTCATATTGTGCTGCAAATGGGGAATATTATGTTTGAGACAGAAAACCATAATAATGGCTACTCTCAACTATCCCATTATGAACTGGGAAGACCCCTCATGTACCAACACCTGCACTCAATGCATGTTGGATTTCATTAACCCCAATGACCTGGATCACCATAGTCACACAAACAGGGCTAACAGTATGCTACACATAGTCAGTCTCCAAAGCCAGTGTTATGCTTCTTAAGAGTAAAGTGGTGACTGTCATGGCACCCATGCAGATGGGCAATGCATGTGAAAATACGGAATCCTACACAAATGCACTTTAAGCACTCATATAAGTGCAGTGATTGTGCCATTGCAAAAGAACCAAGATTCAACCAAACACAAACAGGAAGGCAAACAGGTAGTACCCTGCCTTAAACTGTACCACAGAAGGTAGTAACTGTTGCAAGAGTGAACACACATGAGTGAAGGTGATCCCTGGTCAGCCTCAGTAAGATGCAGATACACCATATAAAACCACACAAAGCTACTGTGAAACTAATCAGTCACATATTATGAGGCCAACCACAGAGCATTCTATAGCTGTGTCATGAATCTTAATGGCAACAATAAGACCTGCCATGATTCACAGCACTATGGGATTAAAAGTACTGCACCTACAGAAATGGCACTTGTTCATCCAGATAGGGTCTTGGATAACCTAAACCCACTCTCGCCTTCCCCCCAATGAGTAGACATATTTATATATCCATGTACACTACAGAGTCCCTGTAATAACAACTATGCATGGACAAGCTGCACTCTCTAAAGCCATACATACAGCTTGCATGGGACTTGTCAACATCCAAGGGTGTATTTTACACAAATGTCAGAACAATTTGCTCTCCACATACACATCATGTTCAATCATAGCTTCATGTCAGTATATCATGCCCTTGCCAGGTCGTAGGACACCATCACCCATACTGTGTTACAGCTACACTCAGTAAACTAGGTGTAAATTCCTATGTCACAGGAGTGGTTGGCAACTGGACTGCTGGCAGAACCAACACTACAGAAGGTGTCTGACTAATACATGCACATCAAACCAGTGCCAGCCACAGTAATACAGGGGCCATTCCTGGTACTCCCCCTCTTTGTTATCTATACCACACAGACTAACACAGAAGGCATCTGCCTATTGAAGTTTGCAAATGACTATGAGCTAGGAGCAACAGTTGACTCAATGTGTGCTGCGGGCAACATACAGAAGGGCCTTTGTGAGTCAGATGTGTGGTGTGTGATGTGTGGCCACAATCTGACAGCTAAGTATTGCATTGACATCCCCTATGTTAAAAACCCTGTACCCATGAGCTGCCACCTAGGCAGCAGTCAACATAATGGAAACTGTGTGTGTATGGGATGCAGCTGGACAGTAGTCTTTCCTTTGATAGTCACTTCACCACACCAGTCAGGTAGTTGTAAGTGGCATCCCTAATCATGACAAGGTGCCATCCATGAATATAGAGATTATTGTTCAGCCATACTCAACACTCAAGTGACCCATACTAGATCATATATTTCCTTTAAGGGTTATTGGCCATGTTCAGATGGCCTACATCGGCCTTCCCAAACCCTAGCTCCACTATGTAGCATGATGCCAACCCTGAATAAAGCCATGTCCAACCCAGATATGTTGGACATGCTACACTTACACATCCTGATTCCAAATACACATATACTTCATGGACATCCACCTTCCTAGTACAAGGATCACCACATGCTGGACAGATCCTTGTCCCATACACTTTACATACTCCTGCCATACTATGAATCCCTGTCAAGCAAAGCTGCACATTGCGCCTCTTTGAGACATGGTGTGATGACCGCATGGCAAATATATCAGTAACCCTGTGGATCACATCTGTGGCACTGCTTGAACTGGCCACTGAAAGATACCTGTCTGTTGGCTGCAGCTAGGTAACCTTTCAGCCTAGGCTCATAAATGGCCCAGGGCATATAGCCTACTAGTTCAGTATGACCATACATGCTATAGTTGATATGCAACCCTGCAAATACCAACAAGCCAGCCATTGTTCCATGTTTCACATGTGCAACACAGGTAATACATTGCAGGATCCTATACTGCTGTACAGTGCCATGTAGATGTATATGACAAAAAACATACATGTACAACTCGCTGTGAGCAAGTCTGCAGGGTCACAGGTCATGTCCCTTAAGGATGTGTATGACTATATATATGACATATACTCAGCATTAAGGTTTATTGCATTAATGTGAAAACATCCAGGCATGTGCTGATAGGTAAAGACACCAGTACAGGCAAACAGACATACCCACATCAAGAAAACATCCACATGGAGTATAAGCAATGCCATCACTTGACACACACATATATGGTGATAACATCAAATCACCAGTAAGTGTCAAATGTGTGTGAGTTAAACATGTTAGTGGTGATATTGTCATGCAGATTTGCAAAGACATATTTGTAATCATAATAAATGTGATACACATGTATGTGCAGCTGTACTTCTGTACTTCTCTGTGAGTTACTGTGACCTCTCTCCATCATTATGTCTTCCAGGTATGCTGCTTGCCAGGCTCCCACCATACACCTGCTTGGAGGATGAGGTCCTCATTCCATACCTCCTTGACAGCCATGAAACACTCTTCAGCCATGTGCCACAGGATTCACCGCAGTGGGATGCCCAGTGGGAGGAACTTCGCAGGAGGCTAAATGATGTTGGTGGCCACAATCGCACCTATCAGCAGGTGCACCGACACTGCAATGACCTCATTAGATGGGCAAAACAGCATGCAAATGCAATGCCAGGGAACCAGCTGCAACAGGCTGGGGGCCACTCAACCAGCCCCCATTCACATGTGCCAAGGAGCTACTGGCCAATCTGGGGACACCTGCAGAACTCCATCCACAAGCTTTAGCTGGAAATGTGGAGGTGGGTGTCTCACAACCACTGAGCCAGGAGTTGCCTGGTAAGTCACTACTGCACATAAAATGCAACTATATTTCATATAGTTACATGTGTTACTGTACAATATTTAATGTAACATCATATGCAAGGCATGTATGCACACATGCCACATACTATAGTTTGCTACTCTATGTATGCACAGATGTGCATACTCCATAGTATAGTCTATTGTACTGGCTTATGTGCTAACATGCACATTGCACCCTGTAGCTATCACACAGGTGTGGTTAATGATCTTACTGCTGTGAGACTCCTATTTAGGTACCTCTGGCATTTTGCAGTGACAGCAGCCTGTTGCAGATGAGATTGTAATTATTTATCAGGCTTGATAGTGTACAGATCATATTAATTGCATGCTATCTGCCATATGGCCATTTAACACATGTGTACATAATGTATGGTGGTATGACTGTCATACAATGTCATGTGCTATCTGACATGTCCATGACATTTTGTGGGCTGACTGCAACACTGGTTAACTATCCTGCAAAACATATCTCTCATCTCAAACATACCACCCTTTGTCTGCATAACCCTGTCCTCAGTCGAGCATATGACATCTACGAGTGTATGTCATATGGGACAAAACTGGCATGTGGAATGGATGCCCATCACAACCATTGGACAAAACATGTTTACACATGGCCATGGAGGATGGCCAGAGACATGAAGCAACACACACAGTAGAAGGGATGTACATGTGTGTACACCCTATTGTACATTGGCTTGACACAATACAACTATGGCCTTTGTGTAATGGTGATATTGCAGATGTGACATACTAAACATCATAGAGGCTTGTGCACAGCTTGTGTAGGCATGACATCAAACCACCACATATCATGTCTTGAACATCTTGAGTGTGTCACATCATGACAGCTTTCACCTATACAGTATCCAAATACATACATGTGTTGCACAACATACACATACAACCACATCAGGCTACATATACAGTAAATTCACCTTGCTGGTGTCAGACATCACTGTCATGCTTCCTCCTCATGTGTGTGTGAGGTACACAGATGACATGTAGGACATGGAATATTGCTAGGTTAGCCATGTCTGGGCATAGTTGCCAGGCATCAGCAATATTGTTGCAGATGTGCAGGGGTGTCATCTGTATACCCTTCTGTGACCTGTGTCACACATTCCACATTAGGGTTTAGTGTGCATACACCTCAGTGATGTGGGTCACATTCCACATTAGATATATATTGTATTTGAACACAGTCATGGCTATGAACTGTGTCTGTAACTCACACTGTATAGCAATAGTGAAGCCACATGATGCCCTGCAATGGCTATGCACATCAGCTCAATGTCCAGTATGTCACTGTATATCTGTAGGGTGGACTGACAACATTGTGTCAGCTGAAGGTCCATGTTAGTATAACACATCCCTGCATTGGGACACCATTACCTCACTGCATATTTGAAAGGACACCATTGTGTTAAAAATGTATGCATGTCATTCAACGCGTCAGCAGAAGACATGTCATACTACATGTGATTAGCAAGGTCATATGCCACACATCAGGCTGGTATACTGTTAACCTGTGCTGGTCTGTGGCACTTTTGCAAAGTAGGGACAGCCATGTCAAACGTGTGTACAGCCACATGCACATTGTCTGTAGGCTCAGCTCATGGGGTAAGCAGTATAATGTTGAACAGACATGCACTACTGTGGTGGAGATATGCAAGCTAGGGCTCAGGCAAACATAGTATTCACTCAACATACCCTTCTGCTCATGTCCTCATCACACATAGGGACAGTGGCCAACACAAAGCATCAGTGGCAGATGTACACAGATTAGTGATGGTATGTTAACATGTGAGGTATGTTGCACAAAACATGGCAGTGTGGTGCAAACATGCATAGTGCATGCATTGTGCTGCAGGTTTGGGGCATGACCTACTAACGCAAATGGTGCAACACAGGGATGTATGCTAACTACTACTATAATTGTGTAAGGTGCATGCCTTCTGCTATAAGACATGCATGCTGTTGTGTGCAACACAGAGATGTATGATAACTACCACTATAATTGTCTAAGCTGAATGCCTTCTGCCATATCACATGCATGTTGCATGCCATTGAGTGCCATATCATGTGTCTCTGTCTGTGACTGTCTGTGTGTCTGTACTGTGCTGTATAACTTGTAATGTACAGTTCTTGTCTGTCCCTAAAGGGTGTTGATGTAGGTGCATAGCCCTCCTGCTGTCCACCTGATGTTAGTGTCCACACAGACTCTAGCAGTGATGATGAAAGTATGATTGAGGCACAGGCAGGGTTTTCAGGGGCTGAATATGTGCCATTGGTTGTCATTACATTTGTATCCCCCTCATCCCTGCACACAGTTCTCATGCCTACACATACCCCATCACCAGTGGCCATAGAGGAAGGACAGTTGGCGGGTGGTAGCATGGAACAGGAATGTGTGGAGACTATGAAAGGTGTGCCTGCATACCATGATCCCAGCCAACTGACTGGTGATGTCCCACACAAGCATGTGCCCAGGGCTGCTCGGAGGAGGGCATCTAGCCAACATGCCTCTGCAAGACATAGCACATCAGCTGGTGTCACCAGATGCATGTTTCAGGCTGTAATGGAGGCACAGGCACATGCTGAATGGCACAACAGAGAAGGCCTGAGGCTTCAGAGGGCTGCTGTCCATTCTTTAACTGACATCATCCAGGCAATTGCAAGTGCTCACCATCATCTTGCAGATGTTTTGGATAGATGATTGGGTGACATGGTGGGAGTCCTTGACTGTGGCATGTCAATCCTTGAGTGTGGAATGTCTGTGCTGGAACATCTGGTGGGAGTGAGGTGTTGGGCACGTGGACATAGGCCAGCTACATCACCTGTTGATGGTCTACATGAACATGCTACATCACATGCCCACTGCCATAGTGGTGGTAGCAGCAGCAGTGCAGCTGGTTCTGTGCTGTCCACATCAGGACACAGCAGGCCATGTGCACATGGTCCTGGATGGTCCCAACAGGGGCACGATTCCAGTGGACATGTGTCATCAGACAGTACCCAGTCTGGACCTCTGCCTGGTAGTGCCCGTGCAACCCCTGGCAGGTGCAGGTCACGTGGCTGTGGCCAGACACCGTGAACTCTAAAACCTGCCCTGTACAGTCTGCAGCTATTAATAATATCCCCTGTCTAGGCCAGCCACATGCCAGACCTGTGTGCATACACACACACACACACACACACACACACACACACACACACACACACACACACACACAACATCCACACATGCCCAGTAAGATAAAAGGCCCTAACCCACACACATAATGTCATCCAAGGGTGCAGCCTAGGCCTCTGGCAAACATTATCACCCTGTGCACCCTGTCATAGGTGACTCTACAGTCAGGCACACTGATGTTCCACTCACCAGGCTAAGCAAGGAGAGAGTTACTGTCAGCTGTCTGTCAGGTGCCAGGATCTGCCACATAACGCATGCACTCAGGTCACTCCACAACAAGTACAAATATGGCTCTGTCATTCTCCATGTTGGTGTGAATGACCTGAGACGTACCTCCCTGTTCTACATGAAAAGAGATATGGAGGAGCTTTCTGATTTTGTAGCCCAGGCAGGTATGACCCTAGCCCTGAGTAGCATCCTGCCATCACCCAGAAAGATACTCCAGTACAAGGACAAAATGATTGACTTCAACAATTGGCTAAGCTTCTGGTGTCATTCTAAGGGGATCCAGTATCTGTCTGCCTGGGATGATATGATTGACAAACCACGATGCTTTGCCAGAAATGGCATTCACCTGTCACCCTTGGGATTCTGGATACTGGATAAGGCTCTTGCCACCCCTATAGTGCCTTTTTTAGGAAAGATTCTAATGACAAATTCACCACTGTAACAGGTACAAGCAAGCACAATCTGAGGATAATGCTACTTAATGCTAGAAGTCTAAACCTCAAAATGCACTCACTTGAGGCACTCCTTAAAATGGAGAATATCGACATCTGTGCAGTGACAGAGACCTGGTTCAAGGCTCCAGAGAGTACCCCTGCATTATCAGGATGTAATTCATACCACACCTTTTGACCGCCTAACCTGGACCGAAGCACTAAAGGTGGAGGTGTGTCCATTTTCATTAAGGATATCCACACCTCCAGGCTAGTTGCTCAGCATAATGCATCTGAGATTATCCAAGTGCAACTAACTCTGGAAAAGATCCCCCACCATGCCCCAGGATTCCCACTCCTCATTTCTTGATACACTGGAAAATATTAGGGTACAACCTAACACCCTAATAACGGGCGATTTCAACTACCCAACCATTAACTGGGAAAACTACTCATGTACCAACTCTTGTGCTCAGCGTTTTCTGGAATTCATAAATTCCAATGCCTTGGATCAACTTATCCACACTCCCACCAGGGGCAGCAATATCATAGACCTGGTCATTACCAACATGGGCAACCTGTGATCCACACCAGAGGTCAATTCCTCGTTGGTCAGATCCAACCACAAGCAAATCACCCTAGACTTCCACATCCCACCCCCACCCCCCATTAGGGAAACCACCGTAAAAAATTTCTTCAAAGCCAACTTCACGCTTCTTAAGACAGAAGTGACAAACATCATGACACCCATGCTGACGGACAATAGAGATATGACTGCTGAATCCTATACAATTGCACTTTATAAGCACTTACACAAGTGCATGGATCATGCAATCCCTAACAGAACCAAGATGCTATCCTCCAAAAACGGAAGCCAATCTGGTGGTCCCCTGCTACAAACAAACTCTACAACAGAAGAAAAAAAACTGTTGCAAAAAAGAGTAAAATCCCATGATTGGAGGAGATCCGTGGTCAGCCTCAGTAAGAAACTGAGATCCCTCATAAAATCCTCCAAATCTAGTTATGAAAACAAAATCACCACTGATTCTAAAGACAACCACAAAGCATTATATAGCTATGTCAAGAATCTCAATGGCAAAACTCAGATCTGCTCTGAGTTGCAGCACAATGGCACTAAATATACAAAACCAACTGATATTGCCAACATCCTGGCAGATAGGTTGAGTGCTAACTTTACCCCTCTCTTATCCCCTAAAGGACCCATCTCCATACCGGAAGAATGCAAAGCACCTGTAATCATGGCTGCACAGGTAAAAAACACACTCTCCAAAGCTAAGAATACAACATCCATGGGACCTGACAACATCACAGGCTGCGTTCTATATGAACTACAGAATGAAATGGCACCCCACCTAAGTACCATGTTCAGTCATAGCCTCACCTCAGGCTTTGTGCCCACTGAATGGCACACAGCAATGGTTATCCCGCTCCACAAAGGGGGAGCCACCATAGACTCCGGGAACTACCACCCCATTAGCCTGATGGGCCTGGTCTGAAAGGCTATGGAGCGTATCATCATGGCACTTATAAACAATGACAATGATAATCTCCAAACTCGGGACCCTACCTAGTTCGGGTTTGTAAAAGGCAGATCATGTCTCCTAAACCTGACAGACTTCTTTGAAGTGGTCACCAAAGCTGTAGATGAGGGTAAGGTGGTTCACACAGCCTATCTAGATCTCACCAAGGCTTTCGACACCATCCCCCACTCTGGAATTATAGACAAACTCACTAAACTAGGTATAAATCCCTATGTCAAAAGATGGGTTGCCAACTGGCTCATGGGCAGAACACACACTGTGAAAGTAGCAGACTCTAAATCCAACTTCAGACCATTGACAAGTGGAGTATCACAGGGTTCAGTCCTAGGTCCTCTCCTGTTTGGTATCTATTTCTCTGAAGTACAGGCTAACACAGAAGGTCTTTGGCTAACAAAGTTTGCAGATTACTGCAAACTAGGAGCCATAATCAAAACTCCTAATGATGTGAACATCCTACAAAAGGGCCTCACTGAGACAGATGCCTGGTGTCAAAGCCATGGCCTCAAGCTCAATGCCAAAAAGTGCATTGTCATCCCTTTTGGTAAAAACTCTGTACCCATGAACTACCACATAGGTGGTAGTCTACTTAACACTAAAAGTGTGATAAGAGACCTTGGGAAACAGGTGGACAGTAGTCTCTCCTTTGATAATCACATCGCCACAGTAGTCAGGAAATCCTTCGACGTGGCACACATTACAAAAGGTTTCTCATCCAGGAAAAAAGAGGTCATTGGTCCCCTCTACTCATCACTCATTAGACCCATTATAGTGTACAACACCCCTTTTGGTATGTACCTCACAAGACATCTACAACAACTGGAAAGGCCACTTAAATACCTCACAAAGAGTATTACCAGCCTCAAACAGATGTCCTACTCAGACTGTCTCCAAAAACACCACCAGCTTTACTCTGTCGCATATCGCCTGCTCAGAGGTGATCTCTGCCTAACATACAAAGCTATGTCAAACCCAGAGCTGTTGGACATGCTCCACGTAAAGAAATCCCAATACCTCCAAGCTACATGCTCTAGGGGCCTAAACCTTGTCACCACAATAAACAGAACATGCTGGAGGGATAGATTCCTGTCCCAGAGACTTCCCATACTCTGGAACAGACTACTTATCTTTGTCAAATAAAGCTCCTCATTAGTGCTCTTCAAGAAAAATCTTGATGATTGGATGGGAGATAGGAAATTCACCCCAGGGATCATTTCTGTGACTCTGCTTGACAGAGGCACATGAAAATAATTTTCTTGGGTGGCAAAAGCCAGGGTACCATTTGGCTAGGCTTATATAGGCCCTAGGGCCGATAGCCTAGTACCTACCTATGAACCTATATGATGATGCCTGTGTAACATCCCTGTCATCCATGCCATCAGTGCAGGGACATGCTCATTATGATCTGATGCACAGGGTGAACATACTAGGAAGACAGTTGTAGATTACCATTGTTGAGTAGTGTTGACAGCCAGCAGACATACCATGTATTGCAGTTTTAGAATGCATTTTGTACTTTTGACAGTATGTATCATGTGTAACAACAGTAACTGCATGTTGATCTTGATGTTCTGGTTTCCTCTTTCAGGTGTAATTGCATGTGCCGGGGGATGTCAGTGTTTGCGGTTAGTGTCCCATATGTACATGTTGACTACTCAAAGGTCTGTATGACAATACCTGCATGCACTTTGTAACTTCCACATCACAGTTATACTCTCCCAAGTTTCAAAGATGTTTACTGATCTAATGATCCAAGAGCATGATAGCTGTGTAGTAAGCTACTGTGGCCGGAGCTGTCACATCCATAGTGGGTGACATCACAGGTATAGTTACCTGGAACGTGGAGGAGGTAAAAGAGTGGTTTAGCAGATGACAAGGGTAAAGGCCAGTGGAAAAAGTGGTTTCTCATTGAAAAGCAGTAATACCCGCTCTCATGACAGGATGCAAACACACATACACACCCAGGGATTCACAGACACAGTAACACACCCACATACTCAGGGATTCACAGACACACTAACACACACTCTGACACACACACACACAGTTGCCAGTGTTGGGATGAGAACTGCTGCTTATGTGCAAATCATCATTATAGTACTATGCAATTACAAGATGCACCACAGAGATTACACATGTATGAGTAGTCAAAATGGCCTAAGATCGAGGACTTCAACTGAGATACTAGAATGCGGTGAGTGTATGTGGGGAGGGGGGTTCATCAGTAGGCTATGTAACAACAAGCCTCACCTCAGGGCACACATGTTTACAAGCGGTTAGAATGCCCTTCTAAGATTGATGACATCAACAGGGATAATAGATTGCACTGAGTGGATGGGGAAGGGGGTTTTATCATTTCACTATAGTAAAATACAGCCTCACTGCCGGGACCAGACAGCCATACACACACACACACACACACACACACACACACACACACACACACACACACACACACACACACACACACACACACACACTGATATACACCTATGTCACACACATACAGACACTTGATATGTCTGAGATTCAAACTCCTGCCTATGTCTTGCTTTCTACACTTCACTCTCTACAGATGTCTACAACAGTGTACAGGAGAGTGAAAAACATTTGGGATGTATTCCCCACCATACGTGACATATATGGACACACACCCACACGTGCCAGTATTGTGAACCAAACACCTGCCTTTCTCATGATAGGTATTAGAGAGTTACAGCACTATTGCATGTGCTACAAAGTGCACTGACTCTTTCCTTTGCCAACTGAGCTGATATATGCACACTATATGCACAGGGGAGGTTTTACTAACAGGTGTCAAGAGGTTTGCCTTCAGTGTCACCCTTACTGCATTCTATGTTATGTGTCTTCCCCTTCAATTAACAAAACCATAGCTTAGCAGTTACACAGGTTATTGTAGGAAAGGTTGTAACACACCTGTGAGCTGTCCTCAGTAATCATTATCTGCAAAGTAGCCCCACCACTTAGTAGCTATGTCCAAACATCTGTCCATACCTAAAGTACAGCTAGGAGTGTAATTCCTAACTGTCAGTATACCTGTTGATGTCCTTAATCTTAGAAGGGCATTCCGAATGTTTTGAAATGTCTAATCTCTGTGGTGTGTCTCGTAACTGCGTAGTATTGTAATAGTGATTGGTAGACAGGTAGGAGTTCTGATCCCACCACTGGCAACTCTGTGTGTCAGCAAATGCCTGAGTGTGGTTGTGTGTGTGTATTTGTGTCTGCATCCTGTTATGACAGTGGGTTTTACTGCTTTCCATAGAGAAGCCACCTTTTGCACTGGCCTTTATCCTTGTCATCTACTAAACCACCCTTTTCCCCCTCCCAACTGCAGTTAATCAGTCCTGTGAGGTCACCCAGCTCAGAAGCAGAATCAGATTAAGTGTAATTGTATGGGTTCTGTGGCACATACCCCAACTGCATACCACTCTACTAGTTACCTTTACATAGGCAAGACTTGTAAGCACAATCCTGGCAAGAGTGTGTTTGTGTGTGTGTGACTACCCTGTAGCCAGGCATACACATGTGTTATGTCTTTTAACATGCTGCACACCATGGTAGTCATCTGTGGTGAGTGGAGTCTACAAGTTATTACATAGTTAGGAATAGAAAGGAATAGACAGTCAAGAATAACTACAGTTGGGCATGTTATTTTCCTGTGCCACTGTCGAGCAGTGACACAAAAGTGGTCCCCAGGGTGTATTTCCATACCCATCATTCCCCCACCCAAACTCTACAATCCCCGGGGTATATTTCCTTAGCCATCATTCCCCACCCCAACTCCACATACACAACAACCATCCCTTCTCTGGTAAACTGATTAAGATTTAAATGTTATAATACAGGAGATGCCTCTGTTTTGTGTACACATCAATTCCTTTGGAACCCTTCTGTGTCACAAAGGGTATTCATACATGTTTATATATATGACTATAGTTGTGTCTGTGTATATGCATATATATATATATATATATATATATATATATATATATATATATATATGTGTGTGTGTGTGTGTGTGTGTGTGTGTGTACACATCCTGTAAGTGCATATATGTGTTTAGTATTTAGTTATAGCAGTTGTAGATATGTAGACTTGTCTATGTTGTTTCACAGAGTACAGTACATTCAAGGGTACTGTACATATGTACACAAAGTGACTGTCCCATTTGTTTTCAGTACTGTAGAATACCTGTAGTAAAATTTGTATTATAAAACCCACAAAGCATATGTACAACCCAGATGGCATAGTGGTAAGTCCAGTGGCCTTGGTGTGCATGATCCAGGGTTCAATACCTGCAAGGGTTGTTCAAAATGTCATTTAGGACTGAATAAGACACTTTTAAGCGGGTGTACATGTGTTTTCGCTATAGTAAGCAGTGGATACACACGGTTAACAGACATATACAACTCGCAGTACACTTGAAATGCTCTTCTTTGGCAATCCTGCTGATGTCACCCACCTAGAAATACACCTCTGGGAATACTATAACCCAATAATCTCTGTAGCACGTCCTGGAACTGTGTGATTCTGTAGTGTGATAAGCTAGTTTGGCAGGTCTTCTAATCCCAGACTTGCCAAGTGTGTGTGTGTCTGCCTGAGAAGGGAATAATGCTTTTTAGAGTACGCACACTCCTTACAATTCTTATACTCAACTTTGGCAAGGATGCTGATGTCACCCACCTAGAAATACTCCTCTGGGAGTGCTGCAACCTAGTAATCTCTGTAGTGTGTCATGTAAGTGTGTAATGCTGTAGTATAATAAGCTAGTTTGGTAGGTGTTCTAATCTCAGGGTTGCCAACTGTGTGTCTGTCTGCCTGAAAAAAAAACAATGCTTTTTAGAGTACGTACACTCCTTACAATTCACATACTCAACTTTGGCAAGGATGCTGATGTCACACACCTAGAAATACACCTGTGGGACTGTTATAACTCAGTAATCTCTGTAGCATGTTGGGTAACTGCATACTGCTGGAGTGTGATTTAGAACTGTTGTAGGGTTCCATCTGCAGCTATGTGTGTTTCAATGCCTGTGTAGGGAGCAATGCATTATAGCCTACTCACTAGCAGGACATTTACAATGCCCTACTTTGGTAATCCTGCTGATGTCATTCCTTGTCAAATACACCTCTGGGGAATGAGTTCCCTAGTAATCCTCATGGTGTGTCCTATAACATCTCCATGGAATAGTGTAATATAGATCTTTGTCATAGGTTCTATACCCACACATGTGTTGAGTGTCTCTCCCTGTCTGTTTTGTGAGCAATGCATTTTGGGTTACTCATTTGCAAGGAATTTGAAAGGCCCTACTTTGGTGAACCTGCTGATGTCATTCCTTGTGAAATACACCTTTGGGGATGCAATAGCCCAATAATCTCCATAGTGCATGCTATAACTGCGTAATGCTGTAGTGTGATAAACTAGTTAGGTAGGAGTTTTTTTCCAAGACATGGCAGGTGTGTGTGCTTGTCAGTCAGAGCCTGTGTGGAGGTGGCTGTGAGTGTCTAACCACTGGACATGTTGAGGAGTGGGTTTTGTAGTTTTCCTATATGGTGGCCATATTATATGTCACAATGTCCACCTCACAAGGATTACAGATTTCAGTCAGCCAAGAGATTGGGTTGGCAAGCCATACCCCTACATCTGGCAAAAGGCCTGGTGAACAAAGTAGCCAACCCTACTATTACTCAGAATACGGTCTGAACCCATGTGTCATATACAAACACACTTGCCTAGAAAATCCCGCTATGTTGCTAGTACCCTGCACATTGATGACAGATAGTAGGCAGGGTGTGATTGCAGTGAGCTGCAGAGGGCATGGAACCCTGTCCACCAGTACAATAGGCACATAATTGTGGACAATGCACCTTTACTATGTTCCCCACTGGATGCCTGCAACATATGTGGTGCCATCAAATGTGATCCACAAAGGATATACAATGCCTTACACACATGCCATGTATGGAGAGATGCCACTGACATCAGGGAATACCTGTATCATGCTTTCAATGCAGGTGCAGGGTTAACCTGCTGTCTATTAGCAGGTCCTGCCACACCACGCCAAGATTGGCACATCTGATAATAACAGTCTGTGTACATAACATGTGCCAGGCAAACCAGGTACACTTAAACATGTCACTGTACATTAATGTGGGACTTGCACATCCCAGGCGATGTCCATGTCAAGGACTATCAAGCAATGGCCACACACAATAGTAACCAGGATGACAGGACGGTTAATACAATAACCATCTGTGTGGGACATTGCAGACACTACATCCCTGAACCACACTGCAGACCATTGTCAGGTGGCCTGATGCCAAGGATTACCCCTCATCCAGCCTTGTACAGCCATCTTGCACAACCAACCACTACACAGCCATGAAGCAATGCACACATGCATGTCAGTACTGCCACCTTGTGTCTGCATGTGGGGTATGATGTTCCCAACCACAGTCACTCCCAGTATAACTCCCACTGGCATACTGACTGATGTCAGACACATTCACATGCCCTAGCCCATAGAACCTCTGGGTAACCCCTGTGGTGCATGTAATACATTTGCATTACTGTAGTGTGGCAAACTATTTTATTTATTTTTATTTTATTTTACATTTGTTGACCGGGCTATTCTAACTGGATACATGTCCATTTTCAGTAGAGGCCCGGGGTGTAAAGCTCCAAGTCACATACATAAATACAATATAGTAAGTTACAATAGTCCAAGTATATAACAGCTGTTGTTAGTAAAATACAATACTCCTAGTAGTGAGCATAACACAAGACAGTACAAGGTAATGTGCAAGCGAAGTTACTATATACATATATACATATTTTAAATTGCAACAACATGGTCTTTGTTTGATTAAGGATAAGTCAATAAAGATGAAGAGTATTGAAACTAGAGTATAGAAAGAAAGATAGTCAGGATTAGTACAGGGGCATAACCAACGTGTACTGAGAAATAGTTTTAGATTCTGTTTAAAAAGTGTCAATGAAGGCAGAGATATGAGTTCAGTGAGAAGAAGATTCCAGTGCTTACCAACAGTATTAGAGAATAGAGAGTCTCCTGCTAAGTTGTTGCATCTGCTGGTGTTGATAAGGAGTTTGTTTGAGGAGCGTAAATGTTTAAGATTGTTCATAGGTTCATAGGTTCATACTAGGCTATCTGCCCTAGGGCATTTATAAGCCTAGCCAGAGTGTGTTTGGCTTTCACCACCCATTTTAAATAAATTTTGCTATGCCTTTTTTTAAGGTTAGTATACTGTGCCTCTGTCTAACAGTGACACAGAAGTGATAGCCGGGGTAAACCTATGATCTCCCATCCACTCATCAAGATTCCTCTTGAAGAGAGTCAATGTGGGACTCTGCCTAACCTGGACTGGGATTTTATTCCAGAGTGAAGGGAGCCTCTGGGTTATGAACCTGTCCCTCCAGCATGTCCTATTTATTTCAGTGCTGAGGTTCAAGTCTCGGCGCATAGCTCGATGGGATTTGGATTTTCTGAGGTGCAGCATGTCCATTAATTCCAGGTTGGACATGGCTTTATACGTCAGGCACAGATTGCCTCTGAGCAAGCGGTATGCCACTGAGTAGAGCTGGAGTTTCTTTAACCGGGCAGCATATGGCATCTGTTTGAGCCCTTTGATCCTCTTGGTGAGGTACTTTTGGGGTCTTTCCAGTTTCTGCAGGTGTCTGGTAAGGTACATCCCAAAAGGGGCATTGTACTCAATTATGGGCCTGATGAGGGATGAGTAAAGAGGTACGATGACCTCCCCTGATCTAGATGTGAATCCCTTCATGATTAGGTGGGCTATATAAAATGTTTCTAACCACTTTGGCCACGTGGTTGTCAAATGAGAGATTGCTATCAACTTGGGTCCCCAGGTCCCTAATGACTTCTTCTGTACTTAATGGATTACCACCTATGTGGTAATTTGTGGGCACTGTTTTTGCCAAAGGGGATGACTATACACTTTTTGGCGTTTAGCTTGAGGCCATGGCTCTGGCACCAGTTGTCTGTTTCTATGAGGCCCTTTTGGAGGATGCTTGTGTCGGCTGGAGAGTTGATTATGGCACCCAGTTTGCAGTCATCTGCGAACTTGGTCAGCCACAGTCCTTCCGTGTTGGCCTGTACCACCGAGAAATATATACCGAACAAGAGAGGTCCCAGGACTGAGCCTTGTGGGACGCCACTTGTAACTGGTTTGGAGTCTGACATGGCTCCAGCAATTCTAACCATGTGGGTTCTGTCCTTGAGCCAGTTTGCAATGCATCTAGTGACATATGGGTTTATATTTAAGCTGGTGAGCTTATCTATAATGCCCAAGTGGGGTATTGTATCGAAGGCTTTTGCGAGGTCCAGGTAGGCTGTGTGGACCACCTTCCCCTCGTCAATGGCCTTGGTGACTGTTTCAAAGAAATCAACCAGGTTTAAGAGGCAGGATCTGCCCTTAACAAAGCCAAACTGGGTAGGATCCAGTGTCTGTAGGTCCCCAATATCTTTATTTATGAGGTCCATGATGATCCTTTCCATAGCTTTGCAGACCAAGCTAGTCAGGCTTATGGGGCGATAGTTTCCAGGATCCGTTGAGGCACCACTTTTGTGGAGAGGGACCACTGTTGCTGTACGCCACTCTTTGGGTACATATCCTGTAGTACGGCTAAGATTGAACAGTAGTTTTATGTTTGGGTTTAGCTCTTCTTGGAGTTCATGTAGGACGCAGCCCGGGACACCATCTGGTCCCATCGATGCTGTGTTTTTTGCTTTGGAGAGGGCGGCTCTTACGTGAGCATCTGAGATGTCAGGAGGGCAGCACTCTGTTGGGATAGATATTTGCCCTTTTGGTGGGGAGAGGGGGGAGAAGTTTGCACTGAACCTGTCAGCTAGGATGTTGGCAATGTCTGTGGGCTCGGTGTATTTTTTGTCATTTTGGACTAATTCTGAGCATATCTGGGAATTCCCACCCAGGTTCCTAACATAACTAAAGAAAGCCTTGTGATTATCCTTAGTGTCCTGTGCAATTTTTCTCTCGAGGCTGGCCTTAGACGATTTTATGAGTGCCCGTAGTTTTTTGCTAATACTGATCAGAGATGCCTTCCCTTTTTGGGATTTTGCTCTATCATATAGTAGCTTCCTCCTTCTATTGTATAGTGTGTTTATGGCTGGGGTCCACCAGACAGGACGTCTGCCTTTGGAGGATTGGGTCTTGGTTTTATTTGGGATTGCATGATCCATGCATTCCTGAAGGTGTTCATAGAATGTGTGTATAAAGGATTCTGCGGTCTGGGCCGTATTTTCCACAGGCCCGGGGGCTTTGAAGGATTTCGCCTCGGTTTTGAGGCATGTGAAATTTGCTTTATAGAAGTTTTTCACTGTGGTTTTCTGGGCAGGGGGTGGGGTCGGGATGTGAATATCCAGTGAGATTAGTTTATGGTCTGATCTTACCAGTGAGGGATACACTTCTGGTCTGGAGCATAGTGTCCCCATGTTGGTGATGATCAGGTCCAGTATGTTTTCCCCTCTTGTGGGAGTGGCAACAAGTTGTTCCATAGCATTTGAGTTTATAAATTCTAGGAACCTTTGGGCTAGGGTGTTGGAGCTAGAGTAATGCTCCCAGTCTATGTTTGGGTAGTTGAAGTCACCCAATATAATGGTGTTTGGAGAGACCATCATATTTTACAGTATTCTCAGGAAGGCCAAGTGGAGTTCCTGTGTTTGGGAGGGTGGTCTGTAGCAGGCTATAAACTGGAAGGCAGTTTTACCCACAGTTAGTTGCACATGGATAGTCTCTGAAGCTTCGTGCTGTGCCACCAACCTGGAGGTGTGGGTATCTTTGATGAATATTGATACTCCCCCTCCTTTTGTGGTTCGGTCCAAGTTTTGGGGCCGAAAAGCATGGTATGAGGTATAACCTGGTAGTGCTGGGCTGCTTTCGGGAGCCTTGAACCAGGTTTCTGTTACTGCACAGATATCAATGTTCTCCATGCTAAGGAGAGTTTTGAGTGCGTGCATCTTGAGGTTTAGACTTCTGGCGTTGAGTAGCATTACTCTTAGTTTCTTATCCCTTGTGATACCTATGGAGGTGGGTTTGTCTTTTGAGCCTTGCCTAAAAAAGGCACTATGGGGGTAGCAAGAGCCTTTACCAATATCCGAAAGCCCAGGGGTGACAGGTGCAAGCCGTCCCTAGAGAAGCATCGTGGCTTGTCGAGCATTTCATCCCAGGCTGACAGGCATTGGATCCCCTTTGAATGACACCAACGCTTAAGCCAATTGTTGAAATTGATCATATTGTCTTCATATTGTGGCATCATTCTTGGTGAGGGTAAGATGCTACTCAAGGTCAGGGTCATACCAGCCTGGGCTACATGCTCAGAGAGCTCCTCTATGTCTCTTTTCATGTAGTCCAGGGAGGTACATCTCAGGTCATTCACACCAGCATGGACAATGACTGAGTCATATTTGTATTTGCCTTGGAGTGACCTGAGTGCTTGTGTTATATGGCGGATCCTAGCGCCCGACAGGCAGCTCACCGTGACCTTCTCCTTGTTCAGCCTGGTGAGTGGGACATCAGTGTGCCTGACGATAGAGTCACCTATTACAAGTGTATCAGGTGTGTTGTTTAGCCTTAAGGGCTGTGACTGTTTGGCACACTGGCTTTGTGAGCTATGTGTTGCATGTGTTTTGTTTTGGGGTAGCGGTTGCTTGGGTGTCTGCTTTGGAGGTCTCTGCTGCTTAGGCAGATTTTTATTTAGAGCCTACGAGTATGTTTTTGTGTGTTTATGTGTTTGGTTTGTTGTCGTGGTAGGTCTATGTGAGACTGTAATTGTAGTGAGTGTGGTTTCCTTCTCCTCCTGGCTGGTTACGCCAGTACTGAGTTGAGAGAGCTTAGCCTCCAGTTTGGCTATATGGTTGCATCTCTCACATGTGTTGGAATTTGTTGGGAGGAGGAGAGGGTTGTCTGTGTACATGAGGCAGTTGTAACATTGCCTCAAGATTCCCAGATTCACCAGCTGGACCGGAGAGGAGATTGACAACTGACCTTTGGACATGCTAGAATAGTATTGGGAATTCCTTTATAATTGGAAAAAAAGGGCCAATGGGGAACAAGGTACTCAAGGGGAGTTTGTGAGGGTGTAGTGCTTTTAATTTTTTAGAGCTGACTTATATAATTGCTTTAGTGAGCAATTGCCAGGTAACTTAAATGCAATGTGCTACAGGTAACTTAAATGCAAAAACAACAAACAGTAACTTTCTTTCAAGTGAAACAAGGAAATAAGTACAGTAAGCAATGCAGATATCACTAGGGATCCACAGAAGTGCTAAAAGGCCGTGTTTTAGGTGGAATTAGCATTTCAGGGAAATAAACAACAACAAGCATACAAATAAAAAAAAAACAAAAAAAACAAAAAAAATCTCTTATATTCCCGCCTTACTGAACTAGAGTAGTCCAGTTTCAGAGTTGCTGATCCCTGGGCTTTGCTTTTAGTTCCTGATACTGATCCATTGCCTTATTTGGAAGGAGGGAAGTTTCTTTGCTTACCAGTGGGAGTGGGAAGCACTGAGCAACCTTTTTGTCTGATTTGGTGAAGTTTCAGCCAGAAACTAGTAGTCCATTGGTCGTTTTGGGCCAATTCCTAGCTCCTTTCAGCCCCCTGCTATAAAACATGCTAAACGTGCATTAGCGCGATTTAGCATGATTTAGCGTGGTTTAGCGCGGAGCTGCTACCGTTGCACACTAGGGCAGCGGCGGTTAATCAGATTTAAACTATTAGGGCTACCTAAAGTCCACTCTTCAAATTTTCCCTTTAAACTACCTTCCTCAAAGTATACTACTGTTCTATTTAGTGTATCCTACAACTATAAATTATCTCTACTTGATTCCCAAGTAGACTATTCTCTATCTGTATAGCCAAGCACTTGCTCCTACAGTACTTATCACCTCGACACAGCACTCTTGTTATAGAAAGTACCCCAAAAAAGCAAACCCCGGTTCTCGGTCACCCACATCCCCCAAAACCTTTTTTTAAGTTTTTCTGTCTATTCCTTCTAGCATGTCGAGGGATCAGTTGCTAATGTCCTCTCCTGCTCAGCTGGTGAACCTGGGAATATTGAGGCAATGTTACAATTGCCTCATGTACACAGACAACCCTCTCCTCCTCCCACAAAACACAAATACATGCGGGAGATGCAACTATACGGCCAAACTGGAGGCTGAGCTCTCTCAACATAGGACTGGCAGGACCAGACAGGAGGAGAAGGTAACCACACACACTATAGACCCAGTCTCACATAATACCATCACAACCTCAAATCATACACATAAACACACAAAGACATACTGAGGCTCTGATCAAAAATCTACCAAAACAGCAGAGGCCACCAAAGCAGACACCCAAACAACTACCACCTCAGAACACAACACCTGCAACACATAGACCACACAGTCAGAGTGTCAAGCAGTCACAGCCCTTAAGGCCAAACACAATGCCAGACACACTAGTCATTGGTGACTCCATAGTCAGACACACTGACGTCCCGCTCACCAGACTGAGTAAGGAGAAGTTCACAGTAAGCTGCCTGTCGGGTGCTAGAATCCGCCACATAACGCATGCACTCAGGTCTCTCAACAGCAGGTACAAGTATGACTCAATCATTGTCCACGCTGGGGTTAACGACCTGAGACGTACCTCCTTGGACTACATGAAAAGGGACATAAGAGGAGCTCTCTGATTATGTAGCCCAAGCAGGTATGACCCTGACCTTGAGCAGTATCCTACCTTCACCAAGAATGATGCCACAATACAGAGATAAGATGATCAGCTTTAACAATTGGCTTAAACTCTGGTGTCATTCAAAGGGGATCCAATGTCTGTCTGCCTGGGATGACATGCTGGACAAGCCACGCTGCTTCGCAAGGGCGGCTTGCACTTGTCACCCCTGGGATTCTGGATTTTGGCAAAGGCTCTTGCCACCCCCATAGTGCCTTTTTAGGCAAGGCTCAAATTCTAAACCTACCACCCTAGAACACAACAAAGAAAAAAAACTAAGGGTAATGCTGCTCAATGCCAGAAGTCTCAACCTCAAGATGCACGCACTCAAGGCCCTTCTCAGTATGGAGAGCATCGATGTCTGTGCTGTGACAGAAACCTGGTTCAAGGCTCCTGAGAGCACCCCAGCACTATCAGGTTTTACCTCATATCATGCGTTCCGCCCCCAAAACCCAGACAATACCAAGAAAGGAGGAGGGGTATCCATATTCATCAAGGACACCCACACCTCAAGACTGGTGGCAACGCACGATGCATCGGAAACCATCCAGGTGCAATTAACCATAGGCAAGACTGCTCTGCAATTTGTAGCATGTTACAGGCCACCCTCGCAAACTCAGGAACCTCATATGGCCTTCCTGAAAACACTGGAGGGGATAAATGTATCTCCGAGCACCATCATATTAGGTAACTTCAACGACCCTAATATAGACTGGGAACACTACTCAAGCCCAAACACTCTAGCCCAAAAGTTCCTGGAATTCATAAACTCAAATGCCATGGAACAATTAGTCACCATCCCCACAAGAGGAGAAAACATACTTGATCTCATCATCATGAACATGGGAGCACAATGTTCAACGCCGGAAGTATACCCCTCACTGGTGAGATCAGATCACAAACTAATCTCGCTGGAGGTCTTCATCCCTCCCCCACCCGAAATGAAAAAGACCACAGTAAAGAACTTCTCGAAAGCCGACTTCACACTTCTAAAGACTAGTGTGGTCTCCTTTAAGGCCCCTGAGCCGGCGGTAAACATTACTCAAACCGCTGAATCACTTACAAATGCCTTCTACCAGCACCTGCAGGGCTGTATGGATCAGGCAATCCCAAGCAAAACAAAGACTCTTTGTACCAAAGGCAAGCGTCCAGTCTGGTGGACCCCAGCCATAAACAAACTCTACAACAAAAGGAGAAAGCTACTACAAGATAGAGCAAAATCCTTAAAAGGTAAGACACCGCTGATCACTATAAGTAAAAAGCTAAGAGCTCTCATAAAACATCCAAAGCTAATTTTGAGAAAAAAATAGCTAAGGACTCTAAAGACAACCATAAGGCATTTTTTAGCTATGTCAGAAACCTAGGAGGAAACTCCCAGATATGCTCAGAATTAGTTCAAAATGATGTGAAGATTACTGATCCTACAGACATTGCCAACATACTGGCTGACAGGTTCAGTGCAAACATCTCCCCTAAAGGAGAGATATCTATACCAAATGATTGTAGCCCCCCAAACATCTTTAATGCCCAGGTGAGAACTGCTCTCTCCAAGGCAAAGAACACAGCATCCATGGGACCTGATGGTGTCCCCGGCTGTGTGCTCCATGAACTCAATGAGGAATTAAACCCACAGTTAGGACAGCTGTTTAATCTTAGTCTCACCTCCGGATACGTACCCAGGGAGTGGCGCACAGCGACTGTGGTCCCACTCCACAAAGGTGGTGCCTCCACTGACCCTGGAAATTACCGTCCCATTAGCTTGACAAGCCTTATCTGCAAAACCATGGAGAGGATCATAATGGATCTCATAAATAAAGACACAGGGAATTTGCAGACTTTGGATCCAACCCAGTTTGGCTTTGTCAAAGGCAGATCATGCCTTTTAAACTTGGTTGACTTTTTCGAAACAGTCACCAAGGCCATTGACGAGGGTAAGGCAGTCCATACAGCCTACCTAGACCTGGTGAAGGCTTTCGATACAATACCCCACTCGGGTATCATTGAAAAACTCATCAACTTAAATGTAAACCCATACATTACAAGATGGGTTGCAAACTGGCTGAGTGACAGAACCCACAGGGTCAGAGTTGCTGGCGCCATGTCAGACTCTAAGCCTGTCACAAGTGGTGTCCCACAGGGCTCAGTCCTGGGCCCACTCTTGTTTGGCATCTACTTTTCTGAAGTACAAGCAAACACAGGAGGGTTATGGCTGTCAAAGTTTGCAGATGACTGCAAACTGGGCGGCGTAGTTGAAAACACATCCGACACAGATATCCTTCAGAAGGGTCTCACAGAAATGGATAACTGGTGCCAGAGCCATGGCCTAAAGTTAAATGCCAAGAAATGCATAGTCATACCCTTCGGGAAAAATAAGGTTACCCCTAGCTACCATATAGGTGGCAATCCCCTGAACACAGAAGAAGTTATTAGGGACCTGGGAACCCAGGTTGACAGTAGCCTTTCATTCGACACTCATATTGCTAAAGTAGTTAGGAAGACCTTCTACATTGCCCACCTTATCATGAAGGGATTCACATCTAGATCAAGGGAAGTCATAGTCTCCCTATACTCATCACTCATCAGACCAATGATCGAGTACAATGCCCCATTCGGAATGTATCTGACCCGACACTTGCAGCAGCTGGAGAGGCCACAAAAGTTCCTCACCAAAAGGATAAAGGGTCTCAAAAATCTGTCTTATGCTGCCCGACTGAAAGAACTCCAGCTATATTCAGTTGCTTACCACTTGCTCAGAGGTGACCTATGCCTGACATACAAGGCCATGTCAAACCCAGATTTGATGAACATGCTTCATCTCAAAAAATCTAGATCCCTCAGAGCCACAAGGGTGGGAGACTTAAACCTCGACACGGTTATTAATAGCACGTGCTGGAGGGATAGATTCATCACCCAAAGACTTCCTATGCTATGGAACAAAATCCCGGTTTATGTGAGGCAGAGCACCTCGCTGGCCTTGTTCAAGAGGAATCTTGACCAATGGATGGGAGACCGCAGATACACCCCAGGGGTTACCTCAGTGTCACTGCTCGACAGAGGCACAGTAAAATAATGGGCATAGTTTCTCCAAACTAAAGGGGTGGCGTAAGCCACAAAACTATGGGCTAGGCTTATAAATGCCCTCGGGCAGATAGCCTAGTATGAACCTATGAACCTATGAACCTATGAATAAAGCTAGATTCAGCAGGCCTGGATCTAGTCTATGCTACAGCAAACAAGGTGTACCAATTTCAGTAAGAAACAGTTAGAATATGCAGGCACTATAAGCCTCTAACCAGGAATTCCCTGCTCAGAAGGGCAGAGTCCAGCCTCTCCTCCCACAAGAGTGCAGACCACAATCCTTCTTAATGTAAAATAACTGGCCTGAAGCCCAGGTGCTTAAACCAGAACTAATACACTTTAAAATAACAGACACTGAGCTCTCAATCAGCAGTTCCCAACTTAGAAGGATGTAAGCTACCTGTCCTGTCACCACAGTGCAGGCCACAAACCTTCCTAATGTAAAACAACTGTTCTGAAGCCCAAGTGCTTAATCCAAAAGACTTAGAAATGATAGCTACACTTTAATCAAGTTACTACCAGCAGTAATAAATACAACTGAATACTTTAAAGAATGCCTGGATTAGTGCTCAGGTTATACAAACAAAGCTAGATTCAGCAGGCCTGGATCTAGTCTATGCTACAGCAAATGAGGTGTACCAATTTCAGTAAGAAGCAGTTCAAATATGCAGGCACTATAAGCTTTAACCAGAAATTCCCAGCTCAGAAGGACAGAGTCCAGCCTCTCCTCCCACAAGAGTGCAGAACACGAACCCTCTTAATGTAAAATAACTGGCCTCAAGCCCAAGTGCTTAAACCAGAATTAATACACTTTTAGAATAACAGACACTGAGCCCTCAATCAGCAGTTCCCAACTTAGAAGGTAAGTTATTATATGGGGTAATGAGACAACAGAGTATTGGAGTGTTGGTGGGTTGATACAGGGTCCTATGGGCTATGACAAGCTGGTGAAATTGCAGTTGGTTTTGGAACTTTAGCCATCCTAGTCGCTTAAGATTAAGGCAGTGATGAGTTCTAAAAGGAGAGCCAATGGCAAATCTAGCAATATTATTATAGGAGATTGTCAGTTTGTTGAGATTGTTTTTAGAAAGATTAGTGTATATAGGTGAAGCATAGAGTAGGGTGGAGATTAGGTGAGTTCTGGCTATGGCAGTCCTAGCTACTGGTGTAAAAAAGGGTTTGATTCTATAGAGGGACCCCAATTTCTTGTTGACTGTTTTTATTGTGCTGTTTATATGAGTATCAAAGCTAAGGCTGTTATCTATTGTTATTCCTAAAAGTTTAGTGGTTGAGTTGGGAGATATGATAGTGCCATTATTAGATACGAGTGTGAAATTTATTGGTGTGGATTTTTGGGTTGGAGTGAAAAGTAAAAGTTAATTTTTTTTAGGATTTAGCAGGAGGCATCGGTTTAAAAAACATTGTTCTACTGTATTAAATGCTTTTTTGGTAAGGGACTGTGTTTCAGTTGGGGACGTGGCTAAACAAATTATTGTGGAGTCGTCTGCGTATTGAATACAGGTGGCATCAGGAATTGCTGAGTGAAGGTCATTAATAAAAATGGAGAATAGTAGTGGGCCTAATATAGAGCCCTGTGGAACACCTAGGGAAATAGGGAGGTGAGTAGATATATTGTTTTCCCATAGCACAGCCTGTTGTCTATTGTCTAAGTAATATTTAAACCAATTTATGGCTAGAGGTTCAAGTGAGAGAGATTTCAGTATATTTAAAATTAACTGGTGATTAACCATGTTAAAAGCTTTAGATAAATCAATAAAGACTGCAGAGGAGAGAATTTTGTTGTTGCGGTTTTTGTTGAAGTCTGTGAAGGTTAGCAGGGCAGTGGTAGTACTTTGGAAAGGTCTAAATCCATGTTGACAATTGGCTAGTAAGATATTTTGGAGTAGGTGGTTAAGTAGTTGCTTATGGATGCATTTCTCCATTATTTTTGCTAGAGGAGATAGAAGATCTATAGGACAATAGTTAGAAAAGTTGTTAGAATTCCCACCTTTATGTAGTGGGATGATGTGAGAAATTTTCCAGATAGATGGGATAGTTCCTTCACTTATAGTTCGGTTAACCAGAATAGAAATGGGATAGGCTATGGCTTTAGCTCCTTTTTCAAGATAT
This sequence comes from Protopterus annectens, assembly GCF_019279795.1. Classification (NCBI taxonomy): domain Eukaryota; kingdom Metazoa; phylum Chordata; order Ceratodontiformes; family Protopteridae; genus Protopterus; species Protopterus annectens. The sequence goes on from NC_056740.1 coordinate 456,524,210, forward strand.
TCTGCTGGAAGTTTGTCCGCTGAGGGGGTAGTAGGTTTTAGTTTCTGGAGAAGGGAGCAAATAAAGGAAGTTGAAACTGGTTTTAACTGAAATGATGGAGGTGGGCTTGTAATAGATGTAGGCAGATATGAGGTATCTGGAGATAGTTGACTAGCAATAGTTTGGATGGCATCTGTGAAGAAAGAATTGAAGGCATTAGCTGTTTATGTGGGATTATCAGGATTAGAGCTTTGTGGGTTGGGTGTGATAGATTGACCTGGGTATAGTAGTTTGTTAATGCTAGTCCAGAACTTCTGTGGCTTCTTATGGTAAGTTTGTCGTAGTTGGAAGTAAAAGTTCTTTTTGTCTTAGAGGATGGCTGTTTTAGTACTATTTCTAAGTTGTCTAAAGGTTTGGTGGTCAGTGGGATTTTTAGTTGTATGCCATTTTGACCAGGATTTGTTTCTAAGAAGGATTTCTTGCCTAGTAGCATTTGAGAGCCAAGGGGCAGGTTTAGCTTTATTTCTAACAGAGCGAGTTGGGGCATGATGGTTGAGGATGGTTAAGAATGTGGAATTAAAGTATTCCACTGCTTCATTTAGTGGGAGGGATTTTAGAGGTGACCAATTACACTGCTTGAGTTCTGCTTGGAAAAGTTCTGGGTTAAAATACTTTTTGGTGCGTATTATCCTGAAATTGGTTATGGAAGTTTGATTGGTTTTTTTGTCTAATAATAAAAGTTAGTGAGTGGTCACTTAGATCATCTAGGAGGGTTCCTACTTGGTATGTTTGATGAGGATTAGTAAGAATCCAGTCTAAATAGTTTGTGAGAAGCCATATAGGATAATATGGGTGGTAGGGTGTACCATACTGCAGGACATCCAGTCAATATTAAAGTCTCCTAGGTCTATGGTTTCTTGTGGGAAATTAATAGAAAGCCAGTTAAGGATATTTTCAAGGAATGAAATTTTATTTCCTGGGGGAAAGTAGATGCAAATGATGCATATAGATTTACATGAGTTGATCTGAAATTTAGAAATGAGGATTTCAGCATTATTTTCAGAAGGTGGTCTGAGGTTTGTAGTGGTAACTTGAAGGTCTGATTTATAAAGGATTGCTACCCTGTCTCCCTTTTTGGTTGTCCTGTCTAGTCTAAGGATATTGTAACCAGGTGGGGTGACTTCATTGTCTTTAATTGTGGGTTTTAGCCATGTTTCGGATAGACATAAGATGTCAAATAGGTGAACATCTAGGAGGGCATGGAGGTGGGCAATTTTATTGTTAATGCTACGTATGTCGAGATGTGCTATATACAGTGAGTTAGAGGGCTTAGTAGGGGCTTGGGTACTGGAGTTATTAGGGTTGCACTCTTTAGTGGCAAGGATATTGTTTGGGCCTGGGTTAGGTTGAATGTCCCCATCTAATAAGGAGTGGAGGTGTATTCTATTTATGGGGTGATGAAAGTTGCAATAATAGTTAAGTGATTTTTTAATATTTAGCTTGATATATTTAATGTGAGATAGTCTATGATATTTAGCTTGTAGGTAGCAGGGGTTGGCTGTGATGTTTATGTAGTTTTGAGAGATGGCTAGTATTGGTGTAGAAGTGTATTTGGTGGGGAAGAGAAGGGTGGGGTATAATGGTTGTTCATAGGAGGTTAGCAGATGGGCAATAGTTAAGAGTAGGAAAGAGTGAGAACAAGAGTGATAGTTTTATTTGTTATGGGATGGGTAATTTAGCCATTATATTAGTTTTTAGGGTGAAAACTTAGGAGAGGTAAGTATGTAAGAACTAGTAAGGAGATATGTCAAAAGGTGTGGTGTTGTAACAAGGAGGGATGGGAGGTCAGGTAATAACAGGTGAGGTGTTAAGACAAGGAGGGTTGGGAGTGTTAATGAGTTGGAGTGTTAGATTGGAGCAGAATGTGATGGGGTGTGGCTACAGAGGAATAAATGTAGGAGCACTGGGGGCAGGTGGGAATTGGGGGCAGGGTAGGGGAGCGGAGTGAGCATGCAGGGCGAACGGAGAGGGTAGAGACAAGTAAGTGTAGTGGGAGAACAATCAGTGGAATGCTGACTGATAAGGTAAGTTAAGTTAGTTGAAGAGAGAAAAAATGAAGTAGAGAGGAGGGTTTCCAAGGTGAATATTGGGAGAGTATAGTATAGCAAGAGGTGTAAGAAAGAACAATAGTAACAAGGTGAGGACAGTAGTCTGTAAAAAAAGTATTTTCCTGGGGTTTTGGGATAGACAAAAGATAGGGATTATGTAAGAGTGTCACCTAGTGGCCAGGAACTGGTATTACAGCAGTAGTAATTTCAGGGGAAGGCTGGTCTAGGGCTGAAAAAGAACACTCAGTTTGGCTAGAGAAGGTAGTGAAATTCAGACAGGGGCAGTTTTAAACTATAGGTTACAAAGGGGGTATGGCTGCTGGCTGACCAGGCTGTGAAGCTTTTTCTTACATAAGTGAGGAACAAGCATACTACAATTGAGCTTTACAGCAAGTTTGAGGAGCACACATACTTTCTTCCTTCCTTTGGTAGAAGAGTACAGAGGAACACTTATAGGGTGAGACAGCTGATAAGTTGGGAAGGGTCCTTTGTTGCCAAGGAGGGTTCTTAACCCTGTTGGAGCAAAGGCCAGCTGGAATGCTATTAGCAGTTAGATTAGAACAAGACAGCAAGCAAAGAGAGAAGAAACGAAAACTTTAGTAAGGTAGTTCAGTCACAAATGCCCAAACATATTCATAAACTTCCACAATTATGCATATATTCCCAAAACAGGTTTAGAACAGGGAAGGATAAAGCATTCATCTATTAAACAGTTATAGACCAATAATTAGATGCTGTAGGATAATTGGCAAATTACTTTGGTCTGAAACTATAATCAGTACATTTGTATAGTCAGAGCATGGTTAATTAACACACTGAATGTTACTGACTCTCATACAACTGCAGCTAAGATACAACTCTCTACACCGGTATATATAAACAGAAAAGACACTATGCTAGAGCTGACAAAATATAACAGTCGTTAGTAGAAGTACTGTAAAGCAGTTACTGTATGCATTAAAAAACAGTTTTATCATTCAGTTGTTTGTCTGGCAATGGCTCACTGTGGACACATTGCATGCACATGCCATAAATAATGACTTATGTTTAGCTGCAGTGATATAAACCATAAGGCTAGAAAGTTTGTAGGATTATAGTTATAAAATATTTAAAGATAGTGGGAGAGGTTGAAGATAATGGCTAAAAATATTTAGACCATTGCAGAACCTGTTTGTTTCTTTGCTTCTGTCTGCCTAGTTGAGCTAAGGTAGTTACAGTTGCACACTATGCATTTGAAGAGGCCTGGGTATTTAGAAGTTGCTCCATGTGTGTGGCTAATGGCTATGCGGTGTATGGTAAACATGCATATTGAGCAGGCAATATAGCATAATTAGAGAATTACTTCCATGTTTGCTTATGTTGCCTACAAAGAAAAGCAGGTGTAAGTAGGTTCTGAGCGAGGTTATGAGAAGGCAAGAAAAAAGTAATATAGTTTTTAAATTACTTTATGGCTACAGCTAGTTAAGCCTTCTTCTAATTCCCTACTTAAAATTACACCACGTGTGTGGCTAACTAAGTAGGTACGAAGTGTATTTGTGAGCCTGCCAAAGTGTGACAATGTGTCTGAGTCCCTTAGAAAGTGTGGTTGTGTTGACAATAACATCTGTTCATGTGGACAGCCATGTGTGCTACATCTAATGTATGTCTACTATATCTCTGTTGCAGATGTAGCTCACCAGCACACATATAGGTTCTTACAGCACACCAACATGTCAGCTATGTGGCACATGGAGTAACTGCATGCACTTGTAATAGTAATGGCTAGTCAGTCAGGGGTTTGAACCCCTATACTAGTAGGTGTGTGGCAGAAAATGCTTAGATTTTAGTCTCCCAGCCCTTCTCTGATGTACTTTGCCTCTGTCTGTCCCTCCAACACACTCTCTGGTGGGTGTGGAGATGTATGCCTGCTCAGCAGCAGCTTGTGTTTTATAAGTGATAGTCATGATCAGGTGATGGCCGCTGTGCCTATTGCAGTCCTCCTCTAGCTGATTGCATGTGGAACAGCTGTGGTGACATTCCCATAGCCAATTGCATGGAAACACAGTACAATATCTAGGAACATCATGGTGGTGTTTGCCCATGATAGTCGCTGTTAGTGGAACCTGGATATGGTGTTTGGTAAACAGCATCACAGATGATATCTGGATATTCCTCAAACAACATACACAGAAAACAGCCTAAAGACAGGAGGGTGATGTCCCAGACATGACTACAGCATGTAAGTGTAGCTATGCTTCATTCAGACTACTGCCAATTTAACAGGTTGTGTGTGGTAATGGCTAGTCTGCATGTTTTAATAACTGACAAGAAAGCCCCCATCTGTAGGGTCATATGTGGACTGGTCAGTGTGTGGAACCATTTGTTTCTTGTGTTACTCACAGAATACGCATCTGTGAACTGCAGAAGCATAGTGTGAGGATTTCAGTCAGTACACAGTGACAGTGATGAGAGTTACTGCCATCGCATCACTGATTGGACATACATCACATGAAACAGTGGTATGACAGTCACTGTCTGAGGTTATCACAGTGACATGCCAATAATGTGCCACTGTTCGTAGCTGCAGTCACAAGTCATCATGCATCTGGAGCATTTCTCCCCGGGCCTCTTCTGAAAACAGGATCTGTCGAACCTAGTCGGACTTTCCCGGTCAACAAATGTTAAATAAATAAAAAAAAAAAAATCTATGCTTTGGACAGATGTCATGCAGTATACATGCATGTGTTGTGTTCCCTCTGCAAATGTATGACATCTATTGTCTTGGGTTGATGGTAATATCTATGCATGCTGTTGTAAGTAATCCTGAATGCTGTTGACTATTACTAAGCCTTATCTGTGTTAAAACTGCAACACCATAGGCTGTAAGGGATTGGAGGTCCCGGCGGAAACTCTTGTCCCACTTCAGCAGGTCATGGCACCAGGCACCAGCATGTCTGGGGCCCAGCCTTGGACGTCCACCTCTGTTGGCTCTGTACCACCTTCTGGTGGGACCACCACTGAGGATGGGGCTTGCTCCCCAGGGAGCAGGTCTGGACAGGAACCTGTCAGCCATCGTACAGTCCTGGCCATGGTGTGTAGGGGGTTCAGTAAGGGGTTTTGAGGCCAGCTATGCCAGCTTGAGGGCAGAGTGGCACATTTAGAAGGTGATCTGCCCCTGCTAGACAGCCCCCAGCACAGCCACCTTTGCGGCTGTGAAGGTGCAGTGGTGGCTGCCCATGGGTGGGATCTCCATCCCATTGTTTTCATTGGGGGCTCGTGGGCTTCTGACTGGCAAACACCCCTCCCCGTCCAAGGTGTATCCCCCCCACATGTTTCATATACCATCCCTGTATGCTGTCTTGTCTGTCATCCTACCCAACCTATCTTCCACGAGCATACCTACTCTCCTTCCCCAACATTCCACTCTCACCTTACGAAAATGGAAACAAAAGGCCAATCTGTTCCCAGAACAACTTTTGCCCCATACATAGCTATACATTTCACACACGTGTCCATTGGACACATGTAACCTTTTTAATTTGCATCACAACATACTACTGTTGTCCTCACCCCTCTCTCAGGCACACAATCCTGGTGTGTACATGACTCCTAAAGGGTCAGGGTACACGTAATGCAGATGACCCCATTGTACACACGACATTACCGGTCCCTCTATGGTTACCCCATTTAACTTTTTAATGGTGATGATGTTGCACACAGCACCTTGAAAGAGTACTGTTCTCACATAATGATTGGACAGGACCTGTTTTGTTACTGTAAATGAAATGCTCAAAGTAATGTATTTAATGTTTGCGTGTATTAATGACACATGTCTGTCTGAGGGAGTCTTGATATTACATAGGACAACACCACTACATAATACAGGCGTTGCTGGTGTTTCCCTTTTCATTCTTTTTTAATGCTTCGTTGTCACATGGTATGTTCTTGATATATCTATATATATCTATATATGTATGTATATATATCTGGACATAAACACACACACATGCATCTACATAATGAAATACATTTCCTATACTGTTGAATGACTGTGCTGCATGATATGTTTGTTTTAACAGCCAATGTCTGTATATCTGCCATGGCTTAGTGGTAAATCACATTGGCTGTGTTGTGCAGGGTCCTGGTTTTGAGCCTTGCAGAGGCCGTTTATTTTGTTGCTGGCCAGAACAAGGGCCGTTGGATACTGAGTGATTAAGGCACTTTTAAGCAGTTGTGAGCGGGTGTGAGCAGGTTTGCACGATGGTAAGCAGTGGTTACTTTTCATTACATTTCCTTACACTCAGTTACCTTCTTGATTGCTTAACCTGTGTAGGCAGTGCTTACCCCTATGCAAACAGGCTAAAACTGACTCACTGCTGCTTAAAAGTGCTTAATCCTGCTTAGCCCCAAGCTAATTTCTTTAAAAGAAAAGAAAAAGGGGTGATAAGAAAGTGATGAAAAAGGGGCACAAAGAGGGAAAAACAGTAGCCAAGGTAGCTAGGGATGTGCAGGAAGGGTGTAGGGAAGGTCCATAGCTGTCCATTTCTTCTACAGCAATGGCTGTGCATATGCAATAAATTTGGTGGTACATTTGGACACTCACAACCCTGAGAGAGGGGTGAGGACAACAATAGTATGTTGAGATGCCAGTTAGAAACATTTACATGTGTCCAGTGGACACGTGTGAAATGTACAGCTATGTATGGGGTGTGCTTTTTTTTGCGGGAACAGATTACCTTTTTTTTCTTTTATGTTTAGGTGAGAGTGGGATGTTGGGGAAGGAAAGTAGGTATGATCAGGGAGGATAGGTTGGATAGGATGACAGACAAGACAATCAAGAGGTGTACAGAGGTGGTATATGACACATGGGGGGAAACACCTTGGAATGGGAGGGGTGTTTGATAGTCGCAAGCCCACGAGCCCACAAATGGATACAGTGGGACTGAGGTCCCCACCCATGGGCAGTCACAACTGCACCTTCACAGCTCAGAAGGTGGCTGTGCTGAGGGCTGTCTAGGAGGGGCAGGCTCACCCTCTAGTTGTGCCACTCGGCTCTCAAGCTGGCATAGACAGTCTCGAATCTCCCTGTCGAGCTCCCTATGCACCACGGCCTGGACCGTACCATGGGTGACAGGTTCCTGTTTGCTCCTGCTCCCAGGGGGGGGTGAGCCCCATCCCCTGCGGCAGTTCCACCCAAAGCTGGTGCAGGGCCAATGGACGAGGAGGTCCCAGGCTGGGCCCCAGATGTGCTGGTGCCTGGTGTCATGGCCAGCTGAGGTGGGACAGGTGGGTCCGCTGGGACCGGCCTTCCCATACGAGCTATGTTGTAGCATGTTTAAGGCAAATATGGGTTAGTAATAGTCAACAGCATTCACAATTAGTTATAACAGCATGCATAGGTATTCCCATTACCCAGGGCACCAGATATAAATAGTTGCAGAGCAGGCAGAACACATGCATATATGGGTAAACAGTAGCCATTACAACATGCAGGTTTCATTGATGGCAACAGGACACCAATATGGGAGTATATTAACATGGCACATGCACAGAAACAGATGTGAATATTTGTAAACCAGTAGGACATATCTTCCAACAAAGGTTAAGAGTGTAGACATACCAAATGAGTTGTGTAAATCAGTTATTTTTGCACATATGGTAGGGGTGAGAGAGAGAGAGTTCAGTTAACAACTAATAAATCCTTGTGGTTTTCACAACATTCGTAGTCACTGCAGTGGTCTGTCCCTTACATGTATTATTACACTACCCAATGGCGTTATATTGTACAATGGTATGTTTGTAGATTAGTATGTATGGGACCTGTGTCTTACGTACAGGCTTGACAAGATGCAGGTGTTAATGCAACATGTTTTGAGACTGCTGTCATACACTTTGGGTGAGATGCTGGGATGACAGGTATGTTTGCATGTACATTCTCTGACTATGTACAAGTCTGACTATCAGTTATATGTCATTAACAGCTGCGTACATTTCTTGGATCATCACACTAATTTGTCAGGGGAACAGGGCAAAAGGCAGGTGATGTGGGCCATTTATCAGGACATACTGGTCAGATTGGAATAGTTGGGGGTATGAATATGCATACCAATTTCTATTTGAGCATTCTAGCAAAAGCTGTACAGTTGTTAAGTTTATATATGCATACAGCTTTCTCTCTGAACATTCTAACAAACTGTGCGCAGTTGTGTGGAATAATTATGTATACAACTTACTGAAGCTCCTGGGATCCAAAGCCCTGCTGTGTGTGACAAAAGCATTACAGTTAAGATCACTGTACACTATGCTATCAGGCAATCGTAGTGAGGCTACAGTGTATTTAGTCTAATATGACTGACCTGTTTGCACTTCCAACATTGTTATACAGCACTTCATACACATTTTATCTGCATACCACAGTGTGGGTAACACTGCTTACTACAACAGAACTATTTAATAACTGCAACAGTACAACAACATATGACTGAAGAGTAAACAGAAGCAATGCAGGGGTACACCTTTATTCGCAGCATAGTACACAATTCTGTATACTGGTACAACACTTTCTGAGGCTCTTACATTTATTTGTTATGACAGTACATGCAGGGTATTTATTAACCTGCCTCGCAACGCATCCTTTGCAGCCTAGCATCATAGACTTGCAGGTTCACAGCACGTTCATCTGCAGCTGTCAGAGAAGTACAGCGATATTTAGCCATGTCTATCCATAGTATACACAAGCTAGGCAATTATTAACTACATAGTGGAAAGAGTACTTACTCAGTTCTGGGGCATTCTGCATCTGCCTTGCTTCCTGGATCAACTGTTCCAGGATATCCCCCTCCACTGCTTCAGGTCTGTATGGTGGTGACTGACATGCTCACCAATCCGGGGGATACCTGTGGCACTAGTGAGGTCACGGGCAAGACTGGCCCGGGCCCCCGTTTTGTACTGCAAGCCCTGGTACTGGCCCTGCAGTAGTCTCCTGTCATGGTGCTTTACCAGGAGCCATAACATGAATTTAGACTCCTGCATGCTCCAGCGCTGCACTCTAAAGCAAGTGCCTTCTCCCACTCCAGCCATTCTGCCTGCAGGGGGATGCTACAACCAATTATGAGCCATATTCCTACCTCTTCAGTTTAAGTAGGACCGGATTCCTGCACTTTTCCGAAATTGGCTGGTTTTGAAAAGGCTAAGCTATGTCTTATTCATTACAGGTTATATATGTGTCTGGTATCCGTGATTCATGTGTGCATACACTGTATGGGGTCCTGTGGACTTCATAACTTTATTAGAGTGACATCTCAACTCTATGTTTACTGCAGTACTCCAATTCATATATTTATGGTCTGTGGCAGGTTATAGAACATTACACTGTACATAGATTCAGTTCACATGTTTGATTAGATTTCCCTGTGGTGAGGATTAGTTTGCTGATGCCTCCTTTATATGCACTGATATTATGGTGTAGTGGTTAACTACTGTGACTGTGATGTACAGGGTCCTGAGTTATAGCCTTGCAGAGGCTGTTTATTTTGTTGCTGGCCAGAACACGAGCTGTTGGGTGCAGAGTGATTAAGGCACTTTAAAACAGTTGTGAGCGGGTGCACGCGGGTTTGAGCGGAGCTAAGCAATGCTAAGCTTCGGTTACAGTTTCTTACACTCAGTTAGCCTCTATATTGCTTCACCAGTGTGGTACTTGCATACCGGTGGCCAACAGGCTTACACCCGCTTGCTCCCGCACTTGCAAATGCACTGCATTTGGTGTTTGCATCAAACACTCACACCCCTGGGTGGGGGTGAGGACTACAATAATACCGTGTGATGCCTATTACATCGGCTTACATGCCTACAGTGGGATGTTGCGACCATGTGTTCATAGGGGTTGTGTAGTGGGTTATGCAACGACAGATATGGTTATACCATACTTAGCCATATAAACTGGACTGTGCTGTGGTGGGACCCATATCGGGAATGGCTGCCCATTAGGCATAAGCATGCCGTTCGACTGTACAGAATCCACAGCCTGCCCAGAGTTTGCTTCATACTATTGGTGTGTTCCTCTTACAATCTGCACCTGTCTGACAAATACCTGGGAACTGACACCATTAAATACAGACAAGTACTTTAGGACCCCACATCCTTCAGCCAAGTCATGCTAATGCATAACCTATTATTCTATCAGCTTTCTAAGGTTGTAAGTGGAATATCTGCTTTCTGTCCCTATTTGTTCCCCCAACCGTTTATGTTCTGTCCAGTGGTTTTGCTCTTAGGGGTTGAGAGGTATGGGCATAAGCTCTGCCCATTTCAGAATATTACTTACATTCCTGGGGCAGTCCTAATAAACTGCGCCAGCCAGCACCTGAACGCCTATCCCATAATTGCATACCCATAGTTACCCCACCTGCCCCTCCTCTACAGCACTCATCCTTACTGTGGGTGCAGGTGGAGTCTTACCACACCACTACACACTGCACACTCTACACTTGTTAGGACCCATGTCGTATGTTGTGTCAACCCATGGGTCATCAGGCTTGCACAACCTACCGGTCTGTGTATGTATACACCCTGGTTGGATGAATCATTACAGGGACTGACTCCGATGATCATTAATTTTTGGGGTGTCCCACAAGGGACATTGATGTCTTTGTTTCAAGATTAGACCTGGCAGGTCTCTCCCACTGATAGCATCCTGCCTGTGGTCTGGGAAGCAGTGGTGTGTTTACTTGTATCATGTGTTTGTATGTTTCACCTGTCTAGGTGGAGGTGGTTGATGCTATATATTACACGTTTGTTGATTGGACCCCTCACCCCCATTTGCACGGCCTGTGAACATATGCAATTCATATCTGCTGTATCATATCCTACCTACTTACACACACACACACACACACACATATATATATATATATATATATATATATATATATATATATATATATATATATATATATATACATTACTATATACAGATATATCTGTATATGTATGCATACATGTATATATTTATATATTGCTGCCTATGTATATCTAACAACATATGGGTGTATGGGTGTCTGCATATGTATATATCTATATGTGGGCATGTACACGTATTCTGTCTCTGTATGCATACATTTGTACTATGGAGAGGGAGAGGTATATCTTCATGTAGCTATGGGTAGATATACACACACATTTCTCTACATATATACATCTACATCTGGTTATTCCGTTCTTTGCCATGTAGATTAGACTTTGCTGCAGTGGGACTCGTAGCAGGTGTGGCTGCTCGTTGGGTAACGCCTCTGCCCAATGAACACTTTTGCTCACATCCCTGGGGGCTGTCCGTATAGACCCACATCAGCCAACACCTGCACACCTAGACCCATAACTAGCTATCCATAGTTCCCACACCTGCATCTCCTTTACAGCACCCATCCTTCCTCTGGGTGCAGGTCGGGTCTGAACACCCCACTACACACTGCCCACTCTCCACTTCGCGAAACCCATGTCTTACATTGTCTCGACCCATGGGTCATCAAGCTTTCCCACACTTGTATTCCATGTATGTGCCCACCCCAGCCAGAATGGTCATCGTATCACCCTCCTTTGGTTATATGTCAATTTGTGGGGCATCCCGCAATGGATGCTCCTGTCTGTGTTCCAAGATTAGATTTCACGGTTGCACTCTGTACCCCCCCTGGTTCTATACTGCCTGTGGTCTGGGGAGCAGTGGACTATTTACATTGTTTGTGGGTTTGTGTGTATGTTTTTTCTGTCCAGCTGGGGGAGGAGATCATGCTACATGTTACATGTTTCTTGCTTGGGCCCCTCACTTCCATTGGCATAGCCTGTGAACATATGTCATTCTTGTGTGCTGTTTCCTATCATAGCTGTATATCTGTGTATATCTACACACACACACACACACACATATATATATATATATATATATATATATACTATATATATATACATATATGTATATATATAGATATATATATATATATGTATATATATGTATATATATATATATATATATATATATATATATATATATATATGTCTATATATTTTTATATATATATATATATATATATATATATATATATATATATATATATATATGTGTGTGTGTATATGTATGTATATATATATATATATATATATATATATATATATATTTATATATATATATATATATATATATATATATATATATATATGTATGTCTGTAACCTCTGGTTACAGTTTCTTACACTCAGTTAGCTTCTACTTTGCTTAATCTGTGTAGGCAATGCATACCCTCGCGCAAATGCACTTAAACAATCTTACTGGTGCCTATATATGCTTACTACTGCTTATTTATGCCTAAACCACTACACTATTGCTGTGCTGCTTCATTTGCATATACACCCATATACCCATGAATCCTAGTTCCCCAAACACCCACCCCAACACTTCACTGACACAGCAGTCATCCATTCCCCAGTTGGATACACAGTGTATCCACAACACTACACATTGGCTACTCCTTACTCCTGTAGACCCATCCCATGGGATGACTCACTCCATGTATCCTCAGACATCCCAAACTTTTAGTCCACAAACATTGGTGAAATGAGTGCCCAAAAGGATACTATTCACAATTTTTGGGTTGTCCCACCTGGGACAGACGTCTTTATTTCAAGATTAGACTCTATACTTCATTACATCATTACTCCCGTTAACAAGACACTACAATAAATTAATAACTATGACTATGTGATACCACACATGTTACACATGAGACCTAGTAATGTACTAGTTCGGCGACATTATATTACAAAAAGGACTGGTTTAGTGATAGGTGTTGCCGAAGCAGGCAGATCACAGAATGATTCCACTATTTCATAGTGAAAAAGTCTTCACAATTTATTATTTGATAACAGCACTGACTTTGGACAAAGTACACACTTCTGCATTTTTGTAGATTCGTCCCTTCCCTCTTATGCACAACCTATTATTCTATCTACTGTTGAGGTTTGTAGGGGCACTTTCATGTTATTTATGTCTGCAAAAGGAATGCATGTGTTACAGGGAATGTACATCTACATATACATGTATGCATGTGTGTGTATGTATATATATATATATATATATATATATATATATATATATATATATATATATATATGTATATATACTTATAACAAACTCGCTGACCTCCATGAGGCAGTCGAATTAGACCAGGTCATCCAACCCTGACACGAAGCTTCGGAAACCATCCAGGTGCAACTAACCATAGGCAAAACTGCTCTACAAATTGTAGCATGCTACAGGCCACCCTCTTAAACTCAGGAACCCCACACAGCCTTCCTGAAGACACTGGAGGGTATAAATGTATCTCCAAACGCCATCATATTGGGTGACTTCAACTACCCGAATATAGACTGGGAACATTACTCAAGCCCTAACTTTCTAGCCCAACGGTTCCTGGAGTTCATAAATTCAAATGCCATGGAACAGCTAGTCACTGTTCCCATGAGAGGAGAAAATATACTAGATCTCATTGTCACAAACATGGGGACAAAATGCTCCACACCGAAGTATATCCCTCATTGGTGAGATCTGATCATAAACTAATCTCACTGGAAATCCACATCCCGCCCCCACCCCAAACAAAAAGACCATAGTGAAGAACTTCTCTAAAGCAAACTTCACACTACTCAAGACTGGTGTGGTATCCTTCAAGGCCCCTGAGACAGTGGAAACCACAACCCAAGCTGAGGAAGCCCTTACAAATGCCTTCTATGAACACCTCCAGGACTGCATGGATCAGGCAATCCCAAATAAAACCAAGACTCTTTCCACAAAGGGCAACGTCCAGTCTGGTTGACCCCAGCCATTAACAAACTTTACAATAAGAGGAGAAAGCTATTACATGATAGAACAAAATCCATAAAAGGGAAGTCACCCCTGATCATTATTAGTAAAAAATACGAGCACTCATAAAATCAACTAAGGCCAATTTTGAGAGAAAAATTGCCATGGATTCAAAGGACAATCATAAGGCCTTTTCAGCTATGTTAGGAACCTGGGTGGAAACTCCCAGATATGCTCAGAATTAGTCCAAAATGATACAAAAATCACTGAACCCACAGACATTGCCAACATACTGGCAGACAGGTTCAGTGCAAACTTCACCCCTCTCCCCTAAAGGAGAGATAACTATCCCAGCCGAGTGTAGCCTCCCGGACATCTCAAATGCGCAGGTGAAAGCTGCTCTCTCTAAAGCTAAAAACACAGCATCAATGGGACCGGATGGTGTCCCGGCTGTGTGCTACACGAGCTAAATGAGGAATTAAACCCGCACATAAGGCAGCTGTTTAATCTCAGCCTTACCACAGGATACGTGCCCAAGGAGTGGCGTCGGCAACTGTTGTCCCACTCCACAAAGGCGGCGCCTCTGGACCCTGGTAATTACCGCCCCATAAGCTTAACAAGTCTAGTCTGCAAAGCTATGGAGAGGATCATAATGGAGCTCATAAACAAAGATATAGGGGACTTGCAGACATTGGACCCGACCCAGTTTGGCTTTGTCAAGGGAAGATCATGCCTTTTGAACTTGGTCGACTTCTTGAAACAGTCACCAAGGCCATTGATGAGGGAAAGGCAGTCCATACAGCCTACCTTGACCTTGCAAAGGCTTTCGACACAATACCCCACTCGGGTATTGTAGAAAAACTTACCAGCTTAAATGTAAACCCATATGTCACAAGATGGGTTGCAAACTGGCTTAAGGACAGAACCCACAGGGTTAGAGTTGCTGGCGCTGTGTCAGACTCCAAGCCGGTCACAAGTGGTGTCCCACAGGGCTCGGTCCTTGGCCCCTATTGTTTGGCATCTACTTCTCAGAAGTACAGGCCAACATAGGAGGACTTTGGCTGACAAAGTTTGCAGACGACTGCAAACTGGGCGCCATAGTGGAAAGTGCATCAGACATGGATATCCTTCAGAAGGGACTCACGGAAACAGATAGCTGGTGCCAGAGCCATGGCCTGAAGTTAAACGCCAAAAATGTATAGTCATACCCTTCGGAAAAACAAGGTAACCCCAAGCTACCATATAGGTGGCAATCCACTAAGCACAGAAGAGGTTATCAGGGACCTGGGGACCCAGGTTGACAGTGGCCTTTCTTTTGACACTCACATTGCTAAAGTGGTTAGAAAGACCTTCTACATTGCCCACCTGATCATGAAGGGATTCACATCCAGATCTAGTGAGGTTATTGTTCCCCTGTACTCTTCACTTATCAGACCAATGATCGAGTACAATGCCCCATTCGGGATGTATCTCATCCGACATCTGCAGCAATTGGAGAGACCCCAAAAGTTCCTCACCAAAAGGATAAAGGGACTCCAAAATCTGTCATATGCTGCCAGATTGAAGAAACTCCAGCTCTATTCAGTCGCATACCGTCTGCTCAGAGGTGACATGTGCCTGACATACAAGGCCATGTCCAACCCGGAATTAATGGACATGCTCCACCTCAAAAAATCCAAATCCACCAAAACCACTAGAGCAAGCGACTTAAACCTTAGCACAGATATAAATAGGACATGCTGGAGGGATAGATTTATCACTCAGAGACTCCCTATGCTGTGGAATAAAATCCCGGTCCATGTGAGGCAGAGCACCTCGCTGACTCTGTTCAAGAGAAATCTAGACCTGTGGATGGGAGATCATAGGTTTACCCCGGGAATCATCTCTGTGTCACTGCTGGACAGAGGCACAACAAACTAATGGGCACAGTATTTTTTCATATAAGGGGTGGCGTAAGCCACAAAAATTTGGGCTAGGCTTATAAATGCCTTAGGGCAGATAGCCTAGTATAAACCTATGAACCTATGAACCTATGAACGCCTGGATCCATAATTTCATACCCATGGTTCCTTCACCCCACCCGAGTTTGACATACACGCAAACCATCCATTCTCTGGTTGCTATCACAGCCTCTCCCCAGCGTTAGGGGCCCTACACGTATGTTGTCCCAACCCATGTATCATCAGACTCTCCCACCATTTAGTCCTTGAACATACCTGCCCTTGCTTGTGTAATGGTCGGATGGCCAAATGGTCTATCAATTTTTGATTAGTTCCACCAGGGACTACCCTTTGTGTGTAAAGTAGACTTAGCAGATTGACAATGTTGCTCCCGCTGGTAGTGTCCTGCCTGTGGTGTGAGTAGCAGTGCTTTGCTCACATCTGCCCAGCTTGATATGACATACGCTGACAGCGCTATATAATACTGGGGTTGCTGTTGATTTCCTTCTCATTCCTTTTGTATGTTTTATTGTCACAACGTTCATTCTTCATAGATACATAAATATATATATATATTTGTATTCTATATCTGTACATACACATGCACATACATCTACATAATTATATACATTTCCTATGCTGTTGCATGACTGTGCTGGACGATATGTTTGTGATAACATCAGCTTTATGTATATATGCCATAGCTTAGTGGTAAATCACATTGGCTGTGGTGTGTAGGGTTCTGGGTTTGACCTTTGCAGAGGCCATTTATTTTGTTGCTGCCAGAACAAGGGCCATTGGATACTGAGTGATTAAAGCACTTTTAAGCAGTTGTGAGCGGGTGTGTGTTTGCGCGATGGTAGGCTGTGCTATCTTCCAATTACAGTTTGTTAAATTTGGTTAGCTTCTACTATGCTTAATGTGTGTGGGGCACTGCTTACACCCGTGCAAATGCACTCAGACTTGCTTACTGGTACTTATATGTGTTTACTGCTGCTTATTTGTGCTTACACCTACTTACTAGTGCCTTATTCATTATGATACTATCACTTTGATCGAATGACATTAGTTAAACATTTCATGCAGTACTCCAGTTCACATTTACATGTTATTATGTAGGTTATACAGCCAAAGGATGTATAAATATGTTCATATAGACATTCCACATGGAAATGATATGTGCTATAGTGGGACTTGAACCGTGCATGCCTGTTCATTAGGCGGATGCTCTTACCACTACACTATTGACGTTAATGTTGATTCTGCATGTTATTTTCTATTTGGATGATTTTGATGTGTAAGCTACGCTAAGCAGAGGCCAACAATGTGCAGACATGCTGCACTTCGCTTACACTTTCAATAATGAAGCAATACAAATCTAAAATAGTGACATAGGGAATCTAATTGTGATAGTTCTAGGGACGGGGCTTAACATTCCACTACGTGCTTGTGTGTTTACTACTTTGATTTTATTTTAGTGTTTGTGGACACTCTTGTATGCTTAGCATACATTTCAGTTTCCATGGACACTGAATTAATTGCTTACTATTAGAGGCGGGCTCTAATAGTAAGTATTGTAGGTTGTGCAACTGTGGGGGCATGTTTAAGCATCCGTAGCGCACTTAAACACGCCCCCTGCACTCGCACACATTTCCTGTCCATGTTGAGTGTGCGGCAGTGCGCCCTCATAAATATTCATATGGTGCTGCTGCACCAACTGTAAGGAAGATGCTTGGTGCAAGGCTATAACCATCCTTGTGCCGAGCTTCATGAATCCTGGGGATTGTCTTTTTTCTCTGATTAAAAACAAACATAAAACAAACAAAAAAAAACAGAACTGATGTCAGAAACTAACCTATTTCCATGTTAATAAAACTGTGATGATTAATGAAGGAACTTCATCTGAAAAGAAAATTTACCTTTAAAATAAACGTTTATTTATTTATTTATATTTCTTCCCCAGGGTAGTGCACTGATCAATACTAACAAATTGCAAGGCTCATCCTGGGTGAATGCAAAACATTTCATAAGAAAAAAATACAGAAATATAAGCAATAAAAGAATAGTTCAGACTAATCATATAGAAAAAGCTGTGTTATATTATATACATTCCAGCGAACAAGCACAGTGCATATATACATTTGTTTCCGAAGTGGGTCAATCCTCAATAAATCTTGAGAAAGACAAGAGAATTAGAAAGGAGACAGGTTAGGTGGTGTCCTCTGCTGAAGCAGGACAATTTGGCTTGGATGAAGAAACGCTTTTTTGAGTTGCAGTCTGAATTTGGAATAAATGTTGATTTCCTCAATGCTGATGGCTAGAGCTTGCCAAAGAGCAGGTGCTTCAGAGGAGAGAGCAAGTGCAGTGCTGTGGGGTTTGGTTCTAGGGGAAATGAGAGTTGGTGTGACAGAGCATGTGCAGTGCTGTCGAGTTTGGCTCTGGAGGTAATGACAGCTGGTGTCACAGAGCATGTGCAGTGCTGTGGAATTTGGTTCTAGGGGTAATGAGAGTTGGTGTGACAGAGCATGTGCAGTGCTGTAGGGTCTGGTTCTAGGGGTAATGAGAGTTGGTGTGACAGAGCATGAGCAGTGCTGTGGAGTTTGGTTCGAGGGGTAATGAGAGTTGGTGTGATAGAGCAAGTGCAGTGCTGTGGAGTTTGGTTCTAGGGGAAATGAGAGCTGGTGTCACAGAGCATGTGCAGTGCTGTGGGTTTGGTTCTAGGGGAAATGAGAGTTGGTGTGACAGAGCATGTGCAGTGCTGTGGGGGTTGGTTCTAGGGGTAATGAGAGTTGGTGTGACAGAGCATGTGTAGTGCTGTGAAGGTCGGTGCTAGGGGTAATGAGAGTTGGTGTGACAGAGCATGTGCAGTGCTGTGGAGGTTGGTGCTAGGGGTAATGAGAGTTGGTGTGACAGAGCATGTGCAGTGCTGTGGAGTTTGGTTCTAGGGGTAATGAGAGCTGGTGTGACAGAGCATGTGCAGTGTTGTGGAGGTCGGTGCTAGGGTTAATGAGAGCTGTTGTGGCTTGTAAGTAGTATTTCAGGTTGTATGACTTTTTTTGTGAATACTAGCTGCAAGGGGAGTGAATATGTGGAGTTGGAGTAATTTGTAGAGTTGAGATCCTAAAAGTAGGTTAGATCTTTCATGGGTGACTTTGACAAAAAAGCATGTAATTTGCAAGAGGCAAGCTGCAATTCAGCCATCAAACACATACACACTCAGAAAAACACACACACGCGCACACACGCGCACACACACACACCCACACACACACACACACCCACACACACACACACACACACACACACACACACACACACAAACACTCACACAAACACTCACACACACTCTGCACACATGTGCACACACACACACACACACACACACACACACACACACACACACACACACACACACACACACACACACACACACTCACACACACTCACACATACACACACACACACATACACACACACACACACACACACACACACACACACACACACACACACACACACACACACACACACACACACACACACTGAGATGGTAGCTCGTTTTTTCTGGGCTGATAGATCAGCATTGTTTGAGGGAAGACTGATGCATCACATTATGGCAGTCTTGGAACTTGAGAGGACGGTCAGCCTACTGTCTGCCAGCAGTTCATCCAGATCCTATGTAAGTCAATCAAGGTAGCTTTGGTGACTGCATAAAGAACAAACACTGTTCACTGAAATGACTTTCTCTAATTCTATCATTTTCCTTTTTCTTCCATTGTTTTGGAACCTCAGACTTGGTATTTAACTACAGGGGTGTGTATTTCTTCTAATGTTTGCTAAAGGTAGTTTCTTCAAATGATTTTGGTTTGTTTGCATTTGATAAAACTGCCTTTGGTAATTCAATGTGAATCCCTCCTTACAGTAATACACAGACTGTTAAATTCTGTTGTACAGCTTAACAGTCTTATAGGTTATATTTCCATTTTGGACTGGATTGTTATCAAAAGACTTGATGCTAAGCAAATTGTGTCATGGCCACTGTCCTACAATTTCAGCTAATTTATTCAAACTATAAACCATTCTCAGTTGTACAACAAGTAACACACTTGCCTTTGATGCAAAAGGCTGTCAATTCTATTCTCATCATAGGTAAGTGGACAGCTGAGATTGCAATGCAGATTAAAGGGGGTGCTGCACTTCTGAGTGTGCCATCCTTTGGATGAGATATTAAACTGAGATCTCATCTACATGTTGCTGGTAGCTCCAGTGGATGTAAAAGATCCCATGGCACCTATCAAATAAAGTAGAGAGCCTCTATTTGTATACAAAAAAGAACTGTCATTTACAAATGTAGAAATACAAAGATATACAAATCTGTTTACACATAATCAGAATGTCCTTTACAATTACACTAAACTTTCATCCCAATTAGACCCCCATTCCTCTTTCCATAACTATCATCTGGTTTTACTTAATATTATTGCTAAAATACATTTGCCAATAAATACAATTTCATTTGTTCTTTCATTCCATATAGCCCATGTAATGTAAAATAACTTTTTATATATTCTCTTAACATTTTCTTTACTTCTGTTCTTATAATGTCCATATTTAATTATATCCATGTTTATTTGATCCACGTCTTTTTTATCTTAAAAAAATCTTCTTTACATAGTTTTACCCATAACCTTTTTACTCTTTTACATTTCAAAAACAGATGTTCCATAATGTCTTCTTCTTGACAGTGTAAACATACTCTCACTTTTCTTTTTATATCACATATTTCCTTTTACTGGCACTGTATCTATTACTAGTATAAACAAGAAAAAATCACGGAATTCTACTTTCTGATTACATTTGCTTCTTATTTTTATATTTAACCTTTTCTTCTGTTAAACTTTCTGCTGGTTTGAGATAGTAATGTTTTATCAATACATTCTTATACTATACTTTTCTATCTTTTTCTATACCATCAATTTTTATTTTCCACAAAAATATTTTTCTTGGTAACATTTTATTTCTTCATTTATACTTTTCTTTTTCTCTTTTTTATCATACCCCAGAATTTATCATACTTATATTTATACAATTTTAATACTAATCCCGCATCTTTTTCATTTATCCACTTTAAGATTCTATAAATTTAATGAAGCAGCATATACCACTGGGTTAATTAACTGTAATCCTCCTTCTCTTTTATTTACATATAAAACTCCTCTTTTTACTGGTTAAATCAAGAACCCCATATAAATGAAAAAATATCTACAATAATTCCTTTTCAAATACAGTTGTCAACATAAATATACTTGCTAAGTGTGCAATTTTTCCTATAAGTACTGAATTTATCAAATAAGTCTTTTTTGAATGATAATTTATATGTTCTCCAGAAAAGACAGCTTCTAGGTGTCACAATAGCCAACTGTCTTACATTCGATAAACATATAGCATTAACAATGCACTCTACAGGGCAAAACCCTACCTAACTATGCCAGAATATCAACAGCCACATCCCTTCTCCTATCCACCCTACTTTACTGTTCGCATATCTTTACCAACCTACGTAAATCAGATTTGCACAACCATGAAACTTGTTACAATAAAATGACCAAATTTGCCTAAAACTTACCCCATAAATGACATCACTGCTCTACTCTTCACCATCTTAACTAGATCAAACTACCCACCTTACTATCTCTCAACCAGCTAATAATTGCTCACAGAGTCATCTACAGACCTGACTATTGCTCTGCTCCTCTGATCTTGTGCAACCATATACAAGCCATAAGTTTCTTAGATCACCTGACAAATAAGTGCTTAATACAACTGTATCTCTCAATTACTATGGAATCTCCTTATATTCCTTTGAAATAGCCAAAACCTGGAACTCTGTTCTACAGCATATTCTAACTAGTCCTGATACAATTTTAAACAACTACAAAAGAATATTTCTCAAAACAGTTATGTTCCTGCCCATCTCCAGGCTAATCTCACTTCTCTCTACACTCTTCCCTTCTCTTTTCTTCTCTTCCCTTCCTTTCCCTTCACTTCTCTTCTCTTCCCTTCTCTTCTCTTCTCTTCTCTTCTCTTCTCTTCTCTTCCCTTCCTTTCCCTTCTCTTCTCTTCTCTTCCTTTCCCTTCTCTTCTCTTCTCTTCTCTTAGGTTCATAGGTTCATAGATTAGTACTAAGCTAACTGCCCTTGTGAGCCATTTTAAGCCTAGCCAATTATCCCTTGTGAGATTCAAACCTTGCACCTTGTGTTTGTAAGGCAAACACCTTAACCATTAGGCCACCCTCCCAACCAAATCTTCCCTTCCTTTCTCTTCTCTTCTCTTCTCTTCTCTTCTCTTCTCTTCTCTTCTCTTCTCTTCTCTTCTCTTCTCTTCTCTTCTCTTCCCTTCCTTTCCCTTCTCTTCTCCTCTCTTCTCTTCTCTTCTCTTCTCTTCTCTTCTCGTCTCTTCTCTTCTCTTCCTTCTTCTCTTCTCTTCTCTTCTCTTCTCTTCTCTTCTCTTCTTCCTTTCTCTCTTCTCTTCCTTCTCTTCTCTTCTCTTCTCTTCTCTTCTCTTCTCTTCTCTTCTCTTCCTTTCTTCTCTTCTCTTCTCTTCTCTTCTCTTCCTCTCTTCTCTTCTCTTCTCTTCTCTTATCTTCCCTTCCTTTCTTCTCTCTTCTCTTCCCTTCTTTCCTTCTCTTCTCTTCTCTTCCTTTCCCTTCTCTTCTCTTCTCTTCTCTTCCTTTCTCTTCTCTTCTCTTCTCTTCCTTTGCCTTCTCTTCTCTTCCTTTCCTTTTCTTCTCTTCTCTTCTCTTATCTTCTCTTCTCTTCTCTTCCCTTCATTTCTCTTCTCTTCTCTTCTCTTCCTTTCCCTTCTCTTCTCTTCCTTTCCCTTCTCTTCTCTTCTCTTCTCTTTTCTTCTCTTCTTTTCCCTTCCCTTCTCTTCTCTTCCTTTCCCTTCTTTCCCTTCTCTTCTCTTCTTCCTTTCCTTCTCTTCTCTTCTCTTCTCTTCTCTTCTCTTCCCTTCCTTTCCTTCTCTTCTCTTCTCTTCCTTCCTTCTCTTCTCTTCCTTTCCTTCTCTTCTCTTCTCTCTTCTCTTCTCTTCTCTTCTCTTCTCTTCCCTTCCTTTCCCTTCTCTTCTCCTCTCTTCTCTTCTCTTCTCTTCTCTTCTCTTCTCTTCTCTTCTCTTCTCTTCTCTTCTCTTCCTTTCCCTTATCTTCTCTTCTCTTCCTTTCCCTTCTCTTCTCTTCTCTCAATAGGCTACCTTGCATCACTACATCACTAGCATAAACTCTCTTCTATGAGATAGATTACTGGCTCCTATTCTGCTCAAAACTGTTTAAATGAAAAAAAATGCTCGATAAGTGTTCTACCTGAACTTTGATTACTGTATACTGCTTATCTTTTGCAATAAAAGTATTGCTTATGGTGTATCTTCAACTATGTAAGTAATCCTTAGTTTTTTATCATGTCTCTGAAAATCATTATGTAATGTATTTTATAATGCTTAGTGTATCCTTAACTATATAAGAAATCATTTGTTTTTCCATCATGTCTCTGTAAATCATGTAATGTATTTTTGGAGCTTTTCTCCCCGGGTCTCCATTGAAAATGGGCTCATGGCCCAGTCGGATACTACCCAGTAAACAAATGTAAAATAAACAAATCAATAAATAATTTGTTCTATTTTTTTTTCCCATTGAATTCTACTTACATCTTTATTCCCAAATTTTATACTTACCACAGAAATTTCATTAATTTTAAAATATATACCCCCATCTTTATTACATTACCCAAGCCTTTACTTTTCTCTATAAACACTCATTTGTGCAAACTATTACTTCTTTTATCCAAATTTCATTATTTTTGCAATTATTATAACATAATCTGCATATGTTAACATAACTGAAATTATTAACCCTTCATGTACTATATACCCTGCTTCCTTCATTTTGTAATTTATTTCACATACTATCACATTCATAACTAATGCAATGAGTATACAGCTCACTGGACATCCTTGATATACACCACTCTTCATATGTACCTTTTGGCTTATCCAGCCATTTACAAGTATTTTTCTTTATTAATATTATTAACTTATTTTTATTTATTTATTTTATTTTACATTTGTTGACCGGGCTAGTCTAACTGGATACATGTCCATTTTCAGTAGAGGCCCGGGGAGAAAAGCTCCAAGCAGAAACAATGACAAAACAAACAAAGAAATACAGTATAAAGAAATAAAGTGAGTAATGGTACCTTTTTTACATAAGGGTGGGGTCAAATTATACAGAGTCCTTTAGTAAATATAAGCTAAGAAAAGAAACACAAAGAGCAAAAATTTGAGCGAGAGCAATGAACAATAATGAATGAGATTTAAAAATAAATTTTTTTTTTTTTGGGTTCAATAATAGAAGTCGCTTGAGTTCTAAAAAGGAAGACCCTTTACAGGTAGGCAACACAGAAACGAGGAGTAGAGAAGTGAAGAGAGAGAGCAAGAAAGAGCTATCAGTCGGGGTTGGAACAGGGGCAAAGCCAGGGAATTTTTAGATATTCTTTAAGATGCTTCTTATAAAGAAGAGAGGAAGAAAGGTTGGAAAGTTCACTAGGGAGATGGTTCTAACTTTTCCCTATGGTGTTGGTAAAAAGTGAGTCCTCAGCTTTGTTGTTGGATTTAATGGAAGAGACTAGGAGTATATTTGCTGAGTGTAGTGTTGCAAGATTTTTGTAGGGGGTGATGAGGTTGGTGAGGATTGGGGTGTTATTAGGGTAGTAAAGGATCTTTTGGGTGATAACAAGTTGATGAAAAAGTAGTTGGTTCTAAAGTTCTAACCATCCCAGCTGTTTGAGGTTATGACAGTGATGAGTTCTAAATGGGGAGCCCGTGGCAAATCTGGCTATGTTATTATAACTGGTGGAAAGTTTGGAGAGGTTGGTTTTAGATACATTGGTGTATATAGCTGAAGCATAGAACAGGGTGGAGATAAGGTGGGTCTGAGCAATAGTGATTTTGGCTACAGGGGTGAGGAAGGCTTTGATTCTGTAGAGGGTACCTAGTTGTTTGTTGACAGACTTAATAGTGGAATTAATATGGTCATCATAGCTAAGGTTGTTGTCAATTGTTACAACCAGTAGACTGGTAGTAGTATCAGGGGATATTTTGGTTCCATTGTTAGAAGTTACTGTGAAGTGCAATTGAGGTGACTTATGAGTAGGAGCAAAGAGCAATAGTTTTGTTTTCTTGGGGTTGAGAAGAAGACAGTGTTTATATATACTGACATACATAATTTCCTAACATTCTCACTAGTATTATGTCTTTCATCATTACCCATAAGAGTTCATAACCAATTGTATCAAATGCCTTATCAGTGTCTCCTATTGTGATTTTGCTTCTTCTTTTCTATTCATAATATCATTTACAATTTCTCTATCAGTAATAATTCCTGAAAACCCTTGTCCTTTACACTATATATACAATTTTCCATAATATTTTTCATTTTAGTTTCACATCTCTTGTGTATTATTTTCATAAAGATCCTATAATCATTATTATTCAATACTATCAGTCTCAAGCTTTTTAATTGTATTCTACCTTCCTTCTACCATATGAATTTAAGTATTCCACTGCATAATTCAGTTAATCATTCATTCAAAATCTTTAAAAACTATTTTTCCAATCTCTTAATTTTTTTATAGATTTCATACCCTATTCCATTTCATCCTGCAACTGAATCTGTACTTACTTGTCCTAATACTCTATCTATATAGTTCATAGAAGCAAATCTACATTTTCAATTCTTTCTTCTCATTTTCTGTTAACTGTTTTACTTCCATGTTTTTTCAATATCTTCTTTTTTCTTTAAACATTTCTTGTATATATTGTACTACACGATTCATAATATTTCCTGAGTTCTATTTCTCCTTTTACATTTTTTTATTTCTCTCATTACACTACCATCTTCCTTTACTAACGTGCTAAAGTAACCAAATACTTTGTCTCTTTTTCCGTGAAAAATATCTTTGTTATATAAGGATTCTTGAATTTTTTTCTTGATTTCTTTCATGTAATTCTTTTTCGTTGTCAAATTGCTTTCTATCATTATGTTGTAAATATCTATTTAATTTTCACATGCTCTGTTATATTTTTCTTTCTCTACTTTTCTCATACCATATTGATACTGTAAAAAAATATATATATATTTTACTCAAATTTCATCCACTATTCAGATCACTTCTTATAAAATGTTATTGTAGTAATGTGATATTTCCCTAAATGTATTATTAATCTCTTTCCTTCTTCATTCCATGCTTTCTCATTTATCCTTTTCATTCCTTTGCCTATTTTATATATTCCTTGTTTTCCTTTATCTGTAGCCATATAACAAGATGATTAGAAAATTCCATTTCACCTACCGCCTTCTCCTATAACTAAACCTTCTGATACTGTAAATAATCTGTTTCATATACCACCCCTTCTATAACTAAACTTTCTGATACTGTAAAATAATTTGTTTCAGCTACACCCCCTTCACTTATAACTAAACCTTCTGATACTGTAAAATAATCTGTTTCAGCTCCTCCCCTTCTCCTATAACTAAACCTTCTGATACTGTAAATAATCTGTTTCATCTACAACCCCTTCTACAACTAAACTTTCTGATACTGTAAAATAATCTGTTTCAGCTACCTCCCCTTCTCCTATAACTGAACATTTTGATACTGTAAAATAATCTCTTTCCGCTACCACCCCTTCTCCTATAACTAAACCTTCAAATACTGTAAAATAATCTGTTTCAGCTCCTCCCCTTCTCATATAACTAAACCTTCTGATACTGTAAAAAAATCAGTTTCAGGTACCTTCCCTTCTCCTACAACTAAACCTTCTGATACTTTAAAATAATCTGTTTCAACTACCTCCCCTTCTCCTATAATTAAACCTTCCGATATCGTAAAATAATGTTTCAGCTACCTCCCCTTCTCCTATAACTAAACCTTCTGATACTGTAAAATAATCTGTTTCACAAAGCTCCCCTTCTCCTATAACTAAACCTTCTGATACTGTAAAATAATCTGTTTCACGTAGCTCCCCTTCTCCTATAACTAAATCTTCTGATACTGTAAAATAATCTGTTCAGCTACCTCCCCTTCTCCTATAACTAAACCTTCTGATAATGTAAAATAATCTGTTTCAGCTACCTCCCCTTCTGCTATAACTAAACCTTCTGATACTGTAAAATAATCTGTTTCAGCTACCTACCCTTCTCCTACAAAGCTTCTGATACTGTAAAATAATCTGTTTCAACTACCTCCCCTTCTCCTATAAATAAACCTTCTGATACTGTAAAATAATCTGTGTCACCTACATCCCCTTCTCCTATAACTAAACCTTCTGATACTGTAAAATAATCTGTTTCAACTACCTTCCCTTCTCCTACAACTAAACCTTCTGATACTGTAAAATAACAGGTTTCAGCTACCTCCCCTTCTCCGATAACTAAACCTTCTGATACTGTAAAATAATCTGTTTCACCAACCTCCCCTTCTCTTATAACTAAACCTTCTGATACTGTAAAATAATCAGTTTCAACTACCTCCCCTTCCCCAATAACTAAACCTTCTGATACTGTAAAATAATCTGTTTCAGCTACCTCCCTTTTCCAATAACTTAACCTGATAATGTAAAATAATCTTTCAACTACCTCCCCTTCTGTTATAACTAAATCTTCTGATACTGTAAAATAATCTGTTTCAGCTACCTCCCCTTCTCCTATAAACTTTCTGATACTGTAAAATAATCTGTTTCAACTATGTCCCCTTCTCCTATAACTAAACCTTCTGATACTGTAAAATCTGTTTCACCTACCTCCCCTTCTCCTATAACTAAACCTTCTGATACTGTAAAATAATCTGTTTCTGCTACCTCCCCTTCTCCTATAACTAAACCTTCTGATACTGTAAAATAATCTGTTTCAGCTACCTCCCCTTCTCCTATAATTAAACCTTCTGATACTGTAAAATAATCTGTTTCAGCTACCTCCCCTTCTCCTATAACTAAACCTTCTGATACTGTAAAATAATCTGTTTCAGCTACCTCCCCTTCTCCTATAACTAAACCTTCTGATACTGTAAAATAATCTGTTTCAGCTACCTCCCTTCTCCTATAACTACATTTTTTCATACTGTAAAATAATCTGTTTCCGCTACCTCCCCTTCTATAAGGAAACCTTCTGATACTGCAAAAACAATCTGTTTCAGCTACCATCTCTTCTCCTATAACTAAACCTTCTGATACTGTAAAATAATCTGTTTCACCTACCTCCCCTTCTCCTATAACTAAACCTTCTGATACTGTAAAATAATCTGTTTCAGCTACCTCCCTTTCTCCTATAACTAAACCTTCTGATACTGTAAAATAATGTTTCAGCTACCCCCTTCTCCTATAACTAAACCTTCTGATACTGTAAAATAATCTGTTTCAGCTACCCCCCTTCTCCTATAACTAAACCTTCTGATACTGTAAAATAATCTGTTTCAGCTACCTCCCCTTCTCCTATAACTAAACCTTCTGATACTGTAAAATAATCTGTTTCAGCTACCTCCCCTTCTCCTATAACTAAACCTTCTGATACTGTAAAATAATCTGTTTCAGCTACCCCCCTTCTCCTATAACTAAACCTTCTGATACTGTAAAATAATCTGTTTCAGCTACCTCCCTTCTCCTATAACTAAACCTTCTGATACTGTAAAATAATCTGTTTCAGCTACCTCCCTTCTCCTATAACTAAACCTTCTGATACTGTAAAATAATCTGTTTCAGCTACCTCCCCTTCTCCTATAACTAAACCTTCTGATACTGTAAAATAATCTGTTTCAGCTACCTCCCCTTCTCCTATAACTAAACCTTCTGATACTGTAAAATAATGTGTTTCAGAAACTTCCCTTCTCCTATAACCAATCCTTCTGATACTGTAAAATAATCTGTTTCACCTACCTCCTCTTCTCCTATAACTAAACCTTCTGATACTGTAAAATAATCTGTTTCAGCTACCTCCCCTTCTCCTGTAACTAAACCTTCTGATACTGTAAAATAATCTGTTTCAACTACATGCCCTTCTCCTGTAACTAACCCTTCTGGTACTGTAAAATAATCTGTTTCAGCTACCTCCCCTTCTCCTATAACTAAACTTTCTGATACTGTAAAATAATCTGTTTCAGCTACCTCCACTTCTCCTATAACTAAACCTTCTGATACTGTAAAATAATCAGTTTCAGCTACTTCCCCTTCTCCTCTAATTATACCTTCTGATACTGTAAAATAATCTGTTTCAGCTACCTCCCCTTCTCCTATAACTAAACCTTCTGATACTGTAGAATAATCTGTTTCATCTACCACCTTCTCCTATAACTAAACAATCTCATACTGTAAAATAATCTGTTTCAGCTACCTCCCCTTCTCCTATAACTAAACCTTCTGATACTGTAAAATAATCTGTTTTAGCTTCCTCGCCTTCTCCTATAACTAAACCTTCTGATACTGTAAAATAATCTGTTTCAGCTACCTCCCCTTCTCCTATAACTAAACCTTCTGATACTGTAAAATAATCTGTTTCAGCTACCTCCCCTTCTCCTATAACTAAACCTTCTGATACTGTAAAATAATGTGTTTCAGCTACCTCCCTTCTCCTATAACTAAACCTTCTGATACTGTAAAATAATCTGTTTCAGCTACCTCCCTTCTCCTATAACTAAACCTTCTGATACTGTAAAATAATCTGTTTCAGCTACCTCCCTTCTCCTATAACTAAACCTTCTGATACTGTAAAATAATCTGTTTCAGCTACCTCCCTTCTCCTATAACTAAACCTTCTGATACTGTAAAATAATCTGTTTCAGCTACCTCCCTTCTCCTATAACTAAACCTTCTGATACTGTAAAATAATCTGTTTCAGCTACCTCCCTTCTCCTATAACTAAACCTTCTGATACTGTAAAATAATCTGTTTCAGCTACCTCCCTTCTCCTATAACTAAACCTTCTGATACTGTAAAATAATCTGTTTCAGCTACCTCCCTTCTCCTATAACTAAACCTTCTGATACTGTAAAATAATCTGTTTCAGCTACCTCCCTCTCTCCTATAACTAAACCTTCTGATACTGTAAAATAATCTGTTTCAGCTACCTCCCTTCTCCTATAACTAAACCTTCTGATACTGTAAAATAATCTGTTTCAGCTACCTCCCTTCTCCTATAACTAAACCTTCTGATACTGTAAAATAATCTGTTTCAGCTACCTCCCTTCTCCTATAACCAAACCTTCTGATACTGTAAAATAATCTGATTCAGCTAACACCTTCTCCGATAACTAAACCTTCTGATACTGTAAAATAATCTGTTTCACCTACCTCCCTTCTCCTATAACTAAACCTTATGATTCTGTAAAAATATCTGTTTCAGTTACCTCCCTTCTCCTATAACCAAAACTTCTCATATTGTAAAATAATCTGTTTCAGCTACCTCCCTTCTCCTATAACTAAACCTTCTGATACTGTAAAATAATCTGTTTCAGCTACCTCCCCTTCTTCTATAACTAAACCTTCTGATACTGTAAAATAATCTGTTTCAGCTACCTCCCCTTCTCCTATAACTAAACCTTCTGATACTGTAAAATAATCTGTTTCAGCTACCACACTTCTCCTATAACTAAACCTTCTGATACTGTAAGATAATCTGTTTCACCTACCTCCGCTTCTCTTATAACTAAACCTTCTGATACTGTAAAATAATCTATTTCACGTACCTTCCCTTCTCCTATAACTAAACCTTCTGATGCTTTAAAATAATCTGTTTCAGCTACCTCCCCTTCATCTATAACTAAACCTTCTGATACTGTAAAATAATCTGTTTCAGCTACCTCCCCTTCATCTATAACTAAACCTTCTGATATTGTAAAATAATCTGTTTCAGCTACCTACCCTTCTCCTATAACTAAACTTTCTGATACTGTAAAATAATCTGTTTCACCTAAATCCCCTGCTACTATAACTAAACCTTCTGATACGGTAAAATTATCTGTTTCACGTACCTCCCCTTCTCCTATAACTAAACCTTCTGATAGTGTAAAATAATCTTTCAGCTACCTCCCCTTCTCCTATAACTAAACCATCTTATACTGTAAAATAATCTGTTTCAGCAACCTCCCCTTCCACTATAAACCTTCTGATACTGTAAAATAATCTGTTTCAACTGCCTCCCCTTCTCCTATAACTAAACCTTCTGATACTGTAAAATAATCTGTTTCAGCTACATCCCCTTCTCCTATAACTAAACCTGATACTGTAAAGTAATCTGGTTCAGCTACCTCCTTTTCTGTTATAACTAAACCTTCTGATACTGTAAGATAATCTGTTTCACCTACCTCCGCTTCTCTTATAACTAAACCTTCTGATACTGTAAAATAATCTATTTCACGTACCTTCCCTTCTCCTATAACTAAACCTTCTGATACTGTAAAATAATCTGTTTCAGCTACCTCCCCTTCTCCTATAACTAAACCTTCTGATACTGTAAAATAATCTGTTTCAGCTACCTCCCCTTCTCATATAACTAAACCTGATACTGTAAAATAATCTGTTTCAGCTACCTCCCCTTCTCCTATAACTAAACCTTCTGATATTGTGAAATAATCTGTTTCAACTACCTCCCCTTCCCCTATAATTAAACCTTCTGATACTGTAAAATAATCTGTTTCAGCTACCTCCCCTTCTCCTATAACTAAACCTTCTGATACTGTAAAATAATTTGTTTCAGCTACCTCCCCTTCTCCTATAACTAAACCTTCTGATACTGTAAAATCTGTTTCACTTCCCTCCCCTTCTGTTATAACTAAACCTTCTGATATTGTAAAATAATCTGTTTCAGCTACCTCCCCTTCTCTTATAACTAAACCTTCTGATACTGCAAAATAATCTGTTTCACCTACCTCCCCTTCTACTATAAATAATCTGTTTCAGCTACCTCCCCTTCTCCTATAACTAAACCTTCTGATACTGTAAAATAATATGTTTCAGCTACGCCCCTTCTCATATAACTAAACGTTCTGATACTGTAAAATAATTTGTTTCAACTACCTCCACTTCTCCTATAACTTAACCTTCTGATACTGTAAAATAATGTTTCACCTACCTACCCTTCTCCTATAAACTAACCTTCTGATACTGTAAAATAATCTGTTTCACCTACCTACCCTTCTCCTATAACTAAACCTTCTGATACTGTAAAATAATCTGTTTCACCTTCCTACCCTTCTCCTATAAACTAACCTTCTGATACTGTAAAATAATCTGTTTCACCTACCTCCCCTTCTCCTATAACTAAACCTTCCGATACTGTAAAATAATATGTTTCCCCTACCTACCCTTCTCCTATAACAAAACCATCTTATACTGTAAAATAATCTGTTTCAGCAACCTCCCCTTCTCCTATAAACCTTCTGATAGTGTAAAATAATCTGTTTCAACTACCTCCCCTTCTCCTATAACTAAACATTCTGATACTGTAAAATAATCTGTTTCAGCTACATCCCCTTCTCCTATAACTAAATCTGATACTGTAAAGTAATCTGGTTCAGCTACCTCCTTTTCTGTTATAACTAAACCTTCTGATACTGTAAGATAATCTGTTTCACCTACCTCCCCTTCTCTTATAACTAAACCTTCTGATACTGTAAAATAATCTATTTCACGTACCTTCCCTTCTCCTATAACTAAGCCTTCTGATACTGTAAAATAATCTGTTTCAGCTACCTCCCCTTTTCATATAACTAAACCTTCTGATACTGTAAAAAAATCTGTTTCAGCTACCTCCCCTTCTCTTGTAACTGAACTTTTTGATACTGTAAAATAACCTGTTTCAGCTGCCTCCCCTTCTCCTATAACTAAACCTTCTGATATTGTGAAATAATCTGTTTCAACTACCTCCCGTTCCCCTATAATTAAACCTTCTGATACTGTAAAATTATCTGTTTCAGCTACCTCCCCCTTCTACTATAAGTAAACCTTCTGATACTGTAAAATAATCTGTTTCAGCTACCTCTCCTTCTCGTATAACTAAACCTTCTGATACTGTAAAATAATCTCTTGTAGCTACATCCGCTTTTCCTATAAATAAACCTTCTGATACTGTAAAATAATTTGTTTCAGCTACCTCCTCATCTCCTATAACTAAACCTTCTGATACTGTAAAATAATCTGTTTCAGCTACCTCCCCTTCTCCTATAACTAAACCTTCTGATACTTTAAAATCTGTTTCACCTACCTCCCCTTCTCCTATAACTAAACCTGATACTGTAAAATAATCTGTTTCTCCTACCTCCCCTTCTCCTATAACTAAACCTGATACTGTAAAATAATTTGGTTCAGCTACCTCCCCTTCTGTTATAACTAAACCTTCTGATATTGTAAAATAATCTGTTTCAGCTACCTCCCCTTCTCTCATAACTTAACCTTCTGATACTGTAAAATAATCTGTTTCACCTACCTACCCTTCTCCTATAACTAAACCTTCTGATACTGTAAAATAATCTGTTTCACCTACCTCCCCTTCTCCTATAACTAAACCTTCTGATAGTGTAAAAAATCTTTCAGCTACCTACCCTTCTCCTATAACTAAACCTTCTGATACCGTAAAATAATCTGTTTCACCTACCTCCCCTTCTCCTAGAACTAAACCTTCTGATAGTGTAAAAAAATCTTTCAGCAACCTCCCCTTCTCCTATCAACCTTCTGATACTGTAAAATCATCTGTTTCAGCTACATCCCCTTCTCCTATAACTAAACCTGATACTGTAAAGTAATCTGGTTCAGCTACCTCCTTTTCTGTTATAACTAAACCTTCTGATACTGTAAGATAATCTGTTTCACCTACCTCCCCTTCTCTTATAACTAAACCTTCTGATACTGTAAAATAATCTGTTTCAGCTACCTCCC
The DNA here is from genome assembly GCF_019279795.1 of Protopterus annectens. Taxonomy (NCBI): domain Eukaryota; kingdom Metazoa; phylum Chordata; order Ceratodontiformes; family Protopteridae; genus Protopterus; species Protopterus annectens. The sequence continues at coordinate 456,558,033 of NC_056740.1, forward strand.
CTTCATCTATAACTAAACCTTCTGATACTGTAAAATAATCTGTTTCAGCTACCTCCCCTTCTCATATAACTAAACCTTCTGATACTGTAAAAAAATCTGTTTCGGCTACCTCCCCTTTTCCTATAACTAAACCTTCTGATACTGTAAAATATCTGTTTCAGCTACCTCCCCTTCTCTCATAACTAATCCTTCTGATACTGTAAAATATCTGTTTCAGCGACATCCCCTTCTCCTATAACGAAACCTTCTTCATACTGTAAAATAATCTGGTTCAGCTACCTCCCCTTCTCCTATAACTAAACCTTTTGACACTGTAAAATAATCTGGTTCAGCTACCTCCCCTTGTGTTATAACTAAACCTTTTGATACTGTAAAATAATCTGTTTCAGCTATCTCCCCTTCTCCTATATCTAAACCTTCTGATACTGCAAAATCTGTTTCACCTACCTCCCCTTCTCCTATAACAACACCTTCTGATACTGTAAAATAATCTGTTTCTCCTACCTCCCCTTCTCCTATAACTAAACCTGATACTGTAAAATAATTTGGTTCAGCTACTTCCCCTTCTGTTATAACTAAACCTTCTGATATTGTAAAATAATATGTTTTGGATACCTCCCCTTCTCTTATAACTAAACCTTCTGATACTGTAAAATAATTTGTTTCAACTACCTCCACTTCTCCTATAACTTAACCTTCTGATACTGTAAAATAATCTGTTTCACCTACCTACCCTTCTCCTATAACTAAACCTTCTGATACTGTAAAATAATCTGTTTTACCTACCTCCCCTTCTCCTATAACTAAACCTTCTGATAGTGTAAAATAATCTGTTTCAGCTACCTCCACTACTTTTATAACCAAACCTACTGATATTGTAAAATAATCTGTTTCACCTACCTCCCCTTCTCCTATAACTAAACCATCTGATACTGTAAAATAATCTGTTTCAGCTACCTCCCCTTCACTTATAACTAAACCTTCTGATACTGTAAAATAAGCAGTTTCAGCTACCTCCCCTTCTCCTATAATTGAACCTTCTGATAGTGTAAAATATTCTGTTTCAGTTACCACCCCTTCTCCTATAACTAAACTTTCTTAAACCTTAAAATCTGTTCCACCTACCTCCCCTTCTCCTATAACTAAATTTTCTGATACTGTAAAATAATCTGTTTCAGCTACCTCCCCTTCTCCTATAACTAAATTTTCTGATACTGTAAAATAATCTGTTTCAGCTACCTCCCCTTCTCTTATAACTAAACCTTCTGATACAGTAAAATTATCTGTTTCAGCTACTTCCCATTCTACTATAACTAAACCTTCTGATACTGTAAAATATTCTGTTTCACATACCTCCCTTTCTCCTATAACTAAACCTTCTGATACTGTAAAATAATCTGTTTCAGCTACCTCCCCTTCTCCTATATCTAAACCTTCTGATACTGTAAAATAATCTGTTTCAGCTACCTCCACTTCTCCTATAACTAAACCTTCTGATACTGTAAAATCTGTTTCACCTACCTCCCCTTCTCCTATAACTGAACCTTCCGATACTGTAAAATATTCTGTTTCACCTACCTCTCCTTCACCTATAACTAAACCTTTTTTAAACTTTCTTTTTATTAATTTTCATAAATCATGAACTTCTTATACTATGCAAATAATTATACATAAACATAACACTAAATATTAAAAACTATATAAAGAAATGCTCATAACATTAGTCTATTCTGTTTGAAATCATTAGATTTTGTCTAATAACTTTTTTAGTTTCATCCAGGATAGCTTTCTGTGTGTCATTCTTGTCGTTCTAAAGGCAAGAGTTAAAAGTTCTCTATTACATACTGTTTTGGCCAATAATACAAATTCAGCAAAATATACATTTATTTTGGTTTTCCAGTTTGAAGTGATAATTTTTCTTGCTATTGCCAAGAGAGACCAAAGAAGATGTACTTGTGGCTTTCGTATACAATCTGGTATTGGAGTATTAAACAATAAAAGTGCATCTGTTTTTATACACTTGTAAGTCCACAATGCCTTCATAAAATCTCTAAATTTCTGCCAAAATGGGACAATCACTCTGCATTCAAGGAACTTGTGTACCCAATCAGCAAAAAGACTCTCATCACATCTCCAACAATTGTGACTAGTCTTATTTGATATTATAGCAATTTTCTGTGGAGTAAAGAAACTCCTGTTTAAAAATTTCCATGTAAATATTTTCCAATATGGAGATGATGTTGTATGATTGCTTGACCTGATTGTTAATAATTTATCATTTTCAGAAAAATTTAATCTGTTCATACTTTCTATTTAACTCCATAAAGAGTCTTCATGTTGTTTTAAGTCAGCTCTCAATGTCTTGTAAATCTTAAAGAGAAACCCATGTTAAATTGTGGTGAATTTAACTCACATAAAAGAAAGATTATTTTAGGCTGTAATAAATTATTGGTGACTTGGCTCGTTTTAAATTCCTTTATTAGAAGTTCCCTGAAAATTTGAATATTTAACCAATTATCTTGATTTGTGTTATACATTGCTAAAAGGCTTGTAGTGTCATGAATATTATTTGTACTTAGGAACTGGTGCCAGTAATTTAGTCCATTGCCTTTCATTTCCATTATTTTATTCATATTACAAGAGTCTAGACAATTCTTCGTGAGTGCTATTGAGAACATTAATATTGAAAAATGTCTTGTTATGCAGTTTCTGTTTATAATTTTCCTAAAATTGTTTAGTATATAGCTAACACAATGTGGTAGCTTCTCATGTTTATTTTCTTTATATACTGAGTCCTTCACTGCTAAAAATTTTTGTTATTTTCAGTAAAAATGTCATTGTTTATTGCTTCATCAGCATTAGATAGTAAAATATTCATGTGTAAATTTTTCCAGCTTGAAGGATATTTGTTACTTAACCACTTGCTTATGATATGGATTATGACTGATTCAGCATAGAGTTCTAAGTTTGGGAATGCAATTTCACCTTTTTCCCAATCTCTATTGTGCCAATCATACTTTATTCTCGTTTTTTGTGGGAACCATAAAAACTTAATTGGAAGTGAATTGAGCTGTTTTATCATTTTTTTTGGAGAGCTAATAATTATGGTTTGAATAAGGAACATTTTTTTGGGGAGAATATACATTTTTATTAATGTTAACTTTTCTTCAAAAGTAAAGAACATTTTATTCCATTTGTTTATGTATTCTTTGATTATACCTAACAAATTTCTATAATTGGCTTGTATGATTTCTTTCCAATTAGGTTTTATATACACACTTAGATACTTAAGAGTGTCATTTCCCCCAACTAAAAGTACTGTGTTTTCTCCATTCAGTGCTTACTGTTTTATTTACTAATAATGTTTCAGATTTATTACTGTTAAATTTTAAACCTGAAAATTTCTCAAAATGCCCTATAGCTGCTGTGATATGTGTTATTGAGGAATCTACATTTCCTATGGTTAATATTCTATCGTCAGCAAATAATTGTATTTTAGAATCATAATTTGAATTAATAATAAAGCTATTTATGTTGTTATTATTTATTATGTAATTTGCAAATGGTTCTACTGACAATGCAGATAACAAAAATGACAGAGGACAGCCTTGCTTAGTTCCTTTTAATATTTGAATTTTATTAGATAAAAAAGCCCCAATTTTAATATACGACAGAGTTTTTATATAAGCTATTTATTAGTTCTATGAAATCTGTGGTGAAATTGAATGCTTCCAAGACTTTAAATAGGTATGTCCAAGATAAAGAATCAAATGCCTTCTCTATATCTAAACTAATAATTGATAGTTCTTTTTTCTTTTTATTTGCTACATCTATTAAGGTTAAAAGTCTGATGACATTGTCCTGAAATTTTCTATTCAAAATAAAACCTGTTTGGTCATCTGCTATTATTTTGGGGATGAATTGATTCAATCTTTTAGTAAGTATAGAGGTAAAAAATTTATAATCTACATTTAGCAGAGATATAGATCAATATGATGATACTAATTTAGGGTCTTTATCTTGCTTTAGAATGGGAGATATTATAGCATACTTCCATGAAGGAAATATATTTTTATTTTTCCTAAATTCTTCAAAACCTGCATCTAAAGCCTTTAAGGCGTCCTCTGGAAACAACTTATATATTTCTCCTATAATCCCATCTAATCCAGGTGCCTTATTGTTTTTAAGATTTCAAATGCATTCTTTAATTTCTTTTAATGTTATTGGTTTGAGCAAATTAGTGTTTTGTTCCTTTGTTACTCTTCTGTTGATATTGTCATTCAGAAAAATACACTTAAGCATGTTGTTTGCAGAGTCACTATTTGTATTATTTAACTTCTCATAATACAATCTGAAGACCTCTAGAATTTCTTTGTGTTCCGTTACGTCTTGTTTTAACTCTTGTATTATCAGTAATTTCTTTTATATGACTAAGTCTAGCTAATTTTTTTTTGCTTTAGCTGCCAACCTATGCACATTTTTGGGGTTCACTGAATAGGATTGAATTTTGAATTTTTATAGATTTACTGCCACTTTATGATTTACAATTTCGGCATATCTAGTATTTAATGTTTTAAGTTCAGAATTAGTTTTTATGTCTTTGGTGTTTAAACTTTTCCTTATTCTGTCTATTTTTAATTGTATTTATATTAATTCATTTTCCCATTGTTTTCTTTTGTTTAGATACCAATTTTTGATCTTACCATATAAATAAGATTTTAGTGAATCCCAAAGTATATCCTTTGACGTTTCACTATTATTACTGATGTCTAAAAATAATTTTATTTCACCAAGAAGCCACTCTTTAAAACCATTAAGTGTAGTAATGTAGACAGGTAATCTTTGCCACGTTATTAAGTCTTTAGGCATGATATTGACCTTAAAAATAAGGCATTATGATATGATAATGGGCATGAACTAATTAGCACTTCTTGGACCTTAGAAAATATATTGTTAGTAACTAGTACTTTATCAATTATTGTTTGTGTACCATACCTATATGAATAATGGGTGTACTCTAACAAGTGTATTTCTTTTAAATCATATATATCCCTAAGACATAATACATTAATAAAATTCTTTAACTTTTTGGCTGCAGGGGAAATTCAAAATTTATCATTTTTAGTAGTATATTTTTCAGTGAGAAGGCAATTGAAATCTCCTGCGTGTATTATTTCTCCGTTGGATTTGGAAATTATTAACTCTAGATGATTTTTTGCTGTAATTGCTCCAAAACTAGGTATCCAGTAAGAATTTACAAGAGTTACATATCTTTTGTTTGGCTCCAGAACTGACAGGCATAACATGCCATTCTTGTCTGAGTAAGTATCGATGACTTTAGGTATTGGTAATGTTTTTCTCCATAGCCTCTTCTCTTGGTTTGGTAATAGGATTCTACAAGGACCATATACCCATTAAAAGACAATCTATCTAGATCCCTACTAACAATATGTGTTTCCTATAAAAAAACTATATCTACTTTATTCAGTTTCAAATATCTAGCTATACTCCCTCTTTTGATAGGGTTATTAAGGCCATTGACATTTAAAGACATAAATTTATAAGGGAACATTTAGACTGATATGGATATATCTATTGAATTTAGTTATGAGCAAGTAGATAAAAATGAATAAAAAAATCATAACAGATATAAGTATATACTAAACTAAACATGGAAACCTAATTTCCTGGCTTGATGAAAACATCATCTTAGCCACCACCACTAACAGTCCTACAACCAATCAACCTTTATATTGATGCTTCTGTCCTCTTATAATTAGGTATACAGTTAGACTTATTCAATATTATGTAGCATTATGTTTAGTTATTAAAGCGGAAAAACATCTCAAGATATGTGATGAAATATTAAGTATTTTACAAATTACAAATAAAAAATAGTCATGCAATATATGTTCATATTTGACAAATATCTCTATGTTAAAGTAACAGGATTATGTTCTCATAAACCAACATATCTAATCTTAACTTCAAAAGTAATATAAGAGATCAAAATCTTTCATTAAGACGAAATAGATTTTATTTTCCTAGTATAGATTAAACTGTGAATAAAGAGTGTACATCCAGTTTAAGTATATGGTTTGAAATGACACTACGTATTAAATATATATTTATATATTTAAAGCATGAAAACCTTCTCCATTCTTCTTCTATCACCCATTCCCCTCTCAACTATTCCTTCCATACATTTTGTTTATGGGCTATATGTGTATGATCTAAGCAAAATAAGACCAATATTTTGAAATTTATGCTATTAAACTATTATGTGTGCTTTAAGTTTATTTAATGTGATAAACTTACTTTATTTAAATACCCTTCTCTATCTCTATCTCATTCATCCCCCTTTGTTCTATTAATAAGTCATTTATACAACTTTCTAACATTGATATTTCAGAAGTGTATTCATTCAAGTTCTCACTGTCATCAATATCGCTGCAATTGGCAAAAGCACAGATCAACATTGCTTACGTTAGTTATTAATTATATGATGACATCCTTAGTATAATGATCAGATAGTACATGTATTTGCTGTTTGTAAAGTAATTAGATATGTGTTATTCCTTAAACGGCTTTTGTTTTGTTCATTCAACACTTACTATTATATTCTGTACCTGCTTAAAATCAGTTATTAGTACTATGTGAACTAGGCAATCAACTTACTTTACCGTATCCTTCTAAACTTTAGGGATGCCTGGATGCAAATTATCCAAGAAAATAATATGCAATTTCTGATTATCCAAATAACATTCCGAATACATCAGCGTTCACATGAAAAGAGATATGCTTAAACTAGGATACTCGTGGATAAACGATATAACACATGCATGAAGGGACTTCCAAGTATGGTTCCCCATAAGTAACTTATGGAGGAATATCAGTAATGTTCTCTTTACAGTTTCTTTTAGTTAAAACCTTTAGATGTTCATGTGTCAGAGAGCTGTATTTACCTCAGCTTATTAACATGTGACAATATTACACCTGCCCTTTTTAAAAACTATCTGTGACTTATAAAGGAATGCACTAATTCAATGTTTCTTACAAACCCATACCAGTTATTGTCACAACGGGCACAAGGTACTTTCCTAACCTAGCTGTAATCATCATATGTACGGGGTATAAACCTGTATCAGTTATACCACGAGTACAGGGTACATTTATAACCTGTTTATAATAATCAGCATGTGTACACAGTATAGACCCATACCGCTTATTGTAATAATGAGTACAGGGTACATTTATAACCTGTTTATAATAATCAGCATGTGTACACAGTATAGACCCATACCACTTATTGTAATAATGAGTACAGGGTACATTTATAACCTGTTTATAATAATCAGCATGTGTACACAGTATAGACCCATACCGCTTATTGTAATAATGAGTACAGGGTACATTTATAACCTGTTTATAATAATCAGCATGTGTACACAGTATAGACCCATACCGCTTATTGTAATAATGAGTACAGGGTACATTTATAACCTGTTTATAATAATCAGCATGTGTACACAGTATAGACCCATACCACTTATTGTAATAATGAGTACAGGGTACATTTATAACCTGTTTATAATAATCAGCATGTGTACACAGTATAGACCCATACCACTTATTGTAATAATGAGTACAGGGTACATTTATAACCTGTTTATAATAATCAGCATGTGTACACAGTATAGACCCATACCGCTTATTGTAATAATGAGTACAGGGTACATTTATAACCTGTTTATAATAATCAGCATGTGTACACAGTATAGACCCATACCACTTATTGTAATAATGAGTACAGGGTACATTTATAACCTGTTTATAATAATCAGCATGTGTACACAGTATAGACCCATACCACTTATTGTAATAATGAGTACAGGGTACATTTATAACCTGTTTATAATAATCAGCATGTGTACACAGTATAGACCCATACCGCTTATTGTAATAATGAGTACAGGGTACATTTATAACCTGTTTATAATAATCAGCATGTGTACACAGTATAGACCCATACCACTTATTGTAATAATGAGTACAGGGTACATTTATAACCTGTTTATAATAATCAGCATGTGTACACAGTATAGACCCATACCACTTATTGTAATAATGAGTACAGGGTACATTTATAACCTGTTTATAATAATCAGCATGTGTACACAGTATAGACCCATACCGCTTATTGTAATAATGAGTACAGGGTACATTTATAACCTGTTTATAATAATCAGCATGTGTACACAGTATAGACCCATACCGCTTATTGTAATAATGAGTACAGGGTACATTTATAACCTGTTTATAATAATCAGCATGTGTACACAGTATAGACCCATACCGCTTATTGTAATAATGAGTACAGGGTACATTTATAACCTGTTTATAATAATCAGCATGTGTACACAGTATAGACCCATACCGCTTATTGTAATAATGAGTACAGGGTACATTTATAACCTGTTTATAATAATCAGCATGTGTACACAGTATAGACCCATACCACTTATTGTAATAATGAGTACAGGGTACATTTATAACCTGTTTATAATAATCAGCATGTGTACACAGTATAGACCCATACCACTTATTGTAATAATGAGTACAGGGTACATTTATAACCTGTTTATAATAATCAGCATGTGTACACAGTATAGACCCATACCGCTTATTGTAATAATGAGTACAGGGTACATTTATAACCTGTTTATAATAATCAGCATGTGTACACAGTATAGACCCATACCACTTATTGTAATAATGAGTACAGGGTACATTTATAACCTGTTTATAATAATCAGCATGTGTACACAGTATAGACCCATACCACTTATTGTAATAATGAGTACAGGGTACATTTATAACCTGTTTATAATAATCAGCATGTGTACACAGTATAGACCCATACCGCTTATTGTAATAATGAGTACAGGGTACATTTATAACCTGTTTATAATAATCAGCATGTGTACACAGTATAGACCCATACCGCTTATTGTAATAATGAGTACAGGGTACATTTATAACCTGTTTATAATAATCAGCATGTGTACACAGTATAGACCCATACCGCTTATTGTAATAATGAGTACAGGGTACATTTATAACCTGTTTATAATAATCAGCATGTGTACACAGTATAGACCCATACCGCTTATTGTAATAATGAGTACAGGGTACATTTATAACCTGTTTATAATAATCAGCATGTGTACACAGTATAGACCCATACCGCTTATTGTAATAATGAGTACAGGGTACATTTATAACCTGTTTATAATAATCAGCATGTGTACACAGTATAGACCCATACCGCTTATTGTAATAATGAGTACAGGGTACATTTATAACCTGTTTATAATAATCAGCATGTGTACACAGTATAGACCCATACCACTTATTGTAATAATGAGTACAGGGTACATTTATAACCTGTTTATAATAATCAGCATGTGTACACAGTATAGACCCATACCACTTATTGTAATAATGAGTACAGGGTACATTTATAACCTGTTTATAATAATCAGCATGTGTACACAGTATAGACCCATACCGCTTATTGTAATAATGAGTACAGGGTACATTTATAACCTGTTTATAATAATCAGCATGTGTACACAGTATAGACCCATATCGCTTATTGTAATAATGAGTACAGGGTACATTTATAACCTGTTTATAATAATCAGCATGTGTACACAGTATAGACCCATACCACTTATTGTAATAATGAGTACAGGGTACATTTATAACCTGTTTATAATAATCAGCATGTGTACACAGTATAGACCCATACCACTTATTGTAATAATGAGTACAGGGTACATTTATAACCTGTTTATAATAATCAGCATGTGTACACAGTATAGACCCATACCGCTTATTGTAATAATGAGTACAGGGTACATTTATAACCTGTTTATAATAATCAGCATGTGTACACAGTATAGACCCATACCACCTTTTGTAATAATGAGTACAGGGTACATTTATAACCTGTTTATTATAATCAGCATGTGTACACAGTATAGACCCATACCGCTTATTGTAATAATGAGTACAGGGTACATTTATAACCTGTTTATAATAATCAGCATGTGTACACAGTATAGACCCATACCGCTTATTGTAATAATGAGTACAGGGTACATTTATAACCTGTTTATAATAATCAGCATGTGTACACAGTATAGACCCATACCACTTATTGTAATAATGAGTACAGGGTACATTTATAACCTGTTTATAATAATCAGCATGTGTACACAGTATAGACCCATACCGCTTATTGTAATAATGAGTACAGGGTACATTTATAACCTGTTTATAATAATCAGCATGTGTACACAGTATAGACCCATACCGCTTATTGTAATAATGAGTACAGGGTACATTTATAACCTGTTTATAATAATCAGCATGTGTACACAGTATAGACCCATACCACTTATTGTAATAATGAGTACAGGGTACATTTATAACCTGTTTATTATAATCAGCATGTGTACACAGTATAGACCCATACCGCTTATTGTAATAATGAGTACAGGGTACATTTATAACCTGTTTATAATAATCAGCATGTGTACACAGTATAGACCCATACCGCTTATTGTAATAATGAGTACAGGGTACATTTATAACCTGTTTATAATAATCAGCATGTGTACACAGTATAGACCCATACCACTTATTGTAATAATGAGTACAGGGTACATTTATAACCTGTTTATAATAATCAGCATGTGTACACAGTATAGACCCATACCACTTATTGTAATAATGGGTACAGGGTTCATTCCTAACCTTGCTATAATCATCATGTGTACATGGAAGAAACCCATAGCAGTTATACCAATAATGAGTACAGGATGCATTTATAACCTAGTTATAATAATCGTCGTGTGTACACAGTATAAATCAATACCAGTTATTGTAATAATGTGTACATGGATCATTCCTAACTTAACTATAGTCATCATGTGTACAGGGTATAAACTCATACCAGTCATACCAACAATGGGTACAGGGCACATTCCTAACCTTGCTATAATCAACATGTGTACATGGAATAAACCTATAGCAGTTATACCAACAATGGGTACAGGATATATTTATAACCTAGTTATAATAATCACCATGTGTACACAGTATAAACCCATACAGTTGTTGTGAAATGTCTTCCAACCTTCTCTTTAGTCAGCTACATTTACTTTACATTAAATATCTAGTGAAGCTGCATTATAGCTAAAGTATCTGTGTTGTGTATAGAGAAATGTTAATTTTCTCTTCATGTGCAATTTTACTCTTTGTTTGCAAGTTATTTTATATCTACATATAATTAATCAGTGTTCATCTTATAACTAAACATGTACATCACACTATTAATAAGTTTAGAGAACAAACACTTCAAAACAATACAAAGAAGCAATGAGTGATAGTTGTGCCTAGATTACTGAATTAAACTGCAACTACAACAGTTTCCAGTATATATGTTGTTAATTCTAGTCCCCGGCATTAAGAACAACTAGTAAACATTCACTTTGTTAGGAAATTATAAACTTACAGTCAAAGAACTACTTTGAAGAGCATTTTAAATGTCTCAGCAGCAAAACTTCCTTGCTACGTCCTTATCATCTGTCACAGTTGTTTCTTATGAAACAGTTGTTTCTGATGTGCGACCGGAGCTCAGAGAACAGTTACTTCATCACTAGAAGTTCTTACAAAGAGCGTCAGTCTGAAAACCATGGAGCAATGGATAGCTCGTGATTTAGTTCTCTTGAAGCTTTGTATTCAAATGTGAACTGCGCTGATGAGCTAAGTATAAGGTTTTCAGTTACTTTTGGCTTTCCTAGCTTTCATGTGCTTGTGGGTTGCAAAAAAGCATGTAAAATAGAAAAAACAGGTTAAACAGGGCAGTACTATGCGGCTATTAATTTTTTCCTTTAAAATCACACACTCCACTTCTCTAGAAGGCGCTCTCTCTCCCCAAAACATCTCTCATAATTAATTTACTAAATACAAAGAAAATAGAAGAAAACACACAATGTTCTTCATTTAATCAATCTAAAAATCTTAAATCTTCCTGACAGACTGTGTAGGTGTCCGCAGTTCATGTTCCAGCATTTAAAGCTACTGTGGCTCTATTTAATGCATTAAGGTTACAGAACAAAGACACATAACTATTTCTAAACGGAAGCTTAATGCTGTTCTAATGGCACTCAGCACACCACTAATTTAAAATAAACATTGAATCATGATCTTGTAAGATTATGACAAGATCTTATGTGCTTATAAACCATTTGTTTTCATTTATGTTATGCTCTGTATAGGGGATAAAACCTCATAGCAAAGGAATTGGTTAAGCTTCTGGTGTCATTGTAAGGGGATCCAGTATCTGTCTGCCTGGGATGACATGATCGACAAGCCACAATGCTTTGCCAGAGATGGCCTGCACCTGCCACCCCTGGGATACCGGATACTGGCTAAGGCTCTAGCCACCCCTATAGTGCCTTTTTCAGGCAAGGTTCAAATGACAAATTCACCACCCTAACAGGTACAGGCAAGAAGAAACTGAGGGTATTGCTACTCAATGCTAGAAGTCTAAACCTCAAAATGCACTCTCCCAAGGCACTCCTTAAAATGGAGAACATCAACATCTGTGCAGTGACAGAGACCTGGTTCAAGGCTCCAGAGAGTACCCCTGCATTACCAGGCTATAATTCATACCACACCTTTCGGCCACCTAACCTGGACCAAAACACTAAAGGCGGAGGCTTCTACATATTCATTAAGGATATCTACACCTCCAGGCCAGTTGCTCAGCATAATGCATCCGAGATTATCCAAGTGCAACTAACTCTGGGCAAGACTACAATCCAAATTGTAGCTTGCTACAGATCCCCCACCATGCCCCAGGATTCCCACTCCTCATTTCTTAATACACTAGAAAATATTAGGGTACAACCTAGCACCCTAATAATGGGTGATTTCAACTACCCTACCATTAACTGGGAAAACTACTCATGTACCAACTCTTGTGCTCAAGTTTTCTGGAATTCATAAATTCCAATGCCATGGATCAACTTATCCACACCCCCACCAGGGGCAGAAATATCCTAGACCTGGTTATTACCAACATGGGCAACCGGTGCTCCACACCAGAGATCAATTCCTCGTTGGTCAGATCCGACCACAAGCTAATCACCCTAGACATCCACATCCCTCCCCCACCTCCCATTAGGGAAACCACAGTAAAAAATTTCTCCAAAGCCAACTTCACGCTTCTTAAGACAGAAGTGGCAAACTTCACGACACCCATGCTGATGGACAATAGAGGTATGACTGCTGAATCCTACACAAATGCACTTTATAAGCACTTACATGAGTGCATGGATTGTGCAATCCCTAACAGAACCAAAATGCTATCCTCCAAAAAAAAAGAAAGCCAATCTGGTGGTCCCCTGCCATAAACAAACTCTACAACAGAAGAAAGAAACTGTTGCAAAAAAGAGTAAAATCCCATGATTGGAGAAACTCCCTGGTCAGCCTCAGTAAGAAGCTGAGATCCCTCATAAAATCCTCCAAAACTAGTTATGAAAACAAAATCGCCACTGACTCTAAAGACAACCACAAAGCATTCTATAGCTATATCAAGAATCTCAATGGCAACACTTATATCTGCTCTGAGTTACAGCACAATGGCACTAAATATACAGAACTAACTGATATTGCCAACATCCTGGCAGATAGGTTCACTGCTAACTTTACCCCCCTGTCATCCCCTAAAGGGCCCATCGCTATACCAGAATAATGCAAAGTTCCTGTAATCATGGCTGCACATGTAAAAAACACACTATCCAAAGCCAAGAACACAGCATCCATGGGACCTGACGACATCCCAGGCTGTGTTCTACATGAACTACAGATTGAACTGGCACCCAACCTAAGTACCATGTTCAATCATAGCCTCACCTCAGGCTATGTGCCCACTGAATGGCGCACAGTGACAGTTATCCCACTCCATAAAGGGGGAGCCACCACAGACCCCAGAAACTACCGCCCCATTAGCCTAACAAGCCTGGTCTGCAAGGCTATGGAACGTATCATCATGGAACTTATAAACAATGACATTGGTAATCTCCAAACTCAGGACCCCACCCAGTTCGGGTTTGTAAAAGGCAGATCATGTCTCCTAAACCTGATAGACTTCTTTGAAGCAGTCACCAAAGCCGTAGATGAGGGTAAGGTGGTTCACACAGCCTATCTAGATCTCGCCAAGGCTTTCAACACCATCCCCCACTCTGGAATTATAGATAAACTCACTAGACTAGGTATAATCCCTATGTCACAAGATGGGTTGCCAACTGGCTCACTGACAGAACCCACACTGTGAAAGTAGCAGACTCCAAATCCAACTTCAGACCAGTGACAAGTGGAGTACCACAGGGTTCAATCCTGGGTCCTCTCCTGTTTGGTATCTACTTCTCTGAAGTGCAGGCCAACACAGAAGGTCTTTGGCTAATGAAGTTCGCAGATGACTGCAAACTAGGAGCCATAATCAAAACTCCAAAAGATGTGGACATCCTACAAAAGGGCCTCGCTGAGACAGATGACTGGTGTCAAAGCCATGGCTTCAAGCTCAATGCCAAAAAGTACATTGTCATCCCTTTTGGTAAAAACTCAGTACCCATGAACTAAACTATTGCTTGCCAAGATGGTGCCGGTGTGGTTGGCTTGCCGTTTGTCAGTCTGTTCTGTGTTTTTTTGCCTTTGTTTGTTTGCCGTATTTGTTGTGCGATATGTTAATTTAGCACTAGTGTATGATCGTCAGGTGCTACTGAATATTGGTTTCTCTGCTAAATCGCTGAAATTGTCAATTTTGGTGAACGAATCTTGCGATATACCTCCTACTTACCTGGATTGTTTCCTGGAGCGGAGTAGAGCGGTGCCTTGGTTATTTTCTTCTTCTGGGAGGAGGTTGAGGAGGCGCAGAAGGTGAGGCTGTCGAGGAGGTTGGCGGGCTAGGCTGAAGGCTTTGGTGACTCCTTTTTTTGGTAGTTCAAGAGTGGAAAGACGGATGTTTACTCGGCCCTTGGTGGATTGGAGGATGTCGGATTCTGTGGGCTTATGGAGTATTCCTGTTGTTGACTTTTCTGTGAGGGATCGTGTTTTTCTTCAACGATGCTTTGGAGAGGGGCTGTTTTAGAAAATTTACGACCAGTTCCTAAACCTTTAAATGCTGTGGAAGCGTTACATTTGAAGTGGGGTTTGGTTAATGCCAGGTCAGTGGTTAACAAAACATTTATTTTGAAAGAATTTTGTATGGTGCATACTTTGGATGTGTTTTGTTTAACTGAGACTTGGTTAACATCTGATGAATGGAGTGCAGTAAATGAGTTGGTACCAGTTGACTGTGTATTTGTTAATGTACCAAGAGTATTTTGGTGTGGTGGTGGATTGGTAGTAATTTGTAAAGCTAACCTACAAATCAAACAACTTTACCCCACTTCTATTTTCAGTAGTTTTGAGCTGTGTTTATTTGAACTAGGACATTCAAGTTCCTTTCTCTGTGCAGTGATTTATAGACCCCCGAAATATAATAAGGATTTTACTCAAGAGTTTTCTGAATTTCTAGCGGAATATGTCTTGAAATATGATCAGATTATGCTACTTGGGGACTTTAATATTCATGTTTGCTGTCCAGGAAAGCCACTTGTTTTGGAGTTCAATGACTTGGTGAACTCTTTTGGTTTAAATCAGTCTGTCAGCGAGGCCACTCAGGAATGTGGTCATATTTTGGATCTTGTGCTATAATTTGGGCTTACTGTGACAAATTTGACTATTGAAGATGCTGTGTTCTCCGATCATAAGCCTATTTTGTTTGATGTCATGCTGCCTACAAATGCTGTTAAATCTGTCCCACCAGTAAGGCTTAGTCGTTCTTTTAGTCAAGATACTCCTACAAAGTTTTCATCTTTATTTAGTGAGGCATTGACTTGTGTTCCAGAATATTCTTCACCTGATGGTCTGTTAAATTATTTTAATAAGACTTGTAAAGACATTCTGGATATTGTTGCACCATTACGTATAAAGACGAGAAGTTCAGTAGTAAATCGGTGGTCAACGGACATCACTCGAGCTGCGAGAAGGGAATGCAGGAGATGTGAAAGGCAGTGGAAAAAGAACAAACGCCATGTTTTTTTAATTGCCTTTCGGGAAAGTTGGAAGATTTATCAGGATGTAGTATTTGCAAAGACGACATACTTTTCTAATCTTGTTAATGAAAATTCTCACAATCTGCGGGTTTTGTATGGTGTAATTGATTCTGTCCTTAATGCACAAGATTATTTTCCAGTTCAGGCATCAACTATGGTGTGTAATGAGTTTTTAACATTTTTTTTGGATAAAGTCTTGAGGTTGAGATTGGCTGTGTCCGTATGTTCTCTGCCGGATTCTTTTTTGTCCGTTTCAGAGAAATTGTGCGTTTTTCAGCCAATAACTTTAGTTGAGTTAACCAAATTGTTGTCTGAAGCTAAGCCTAGTGGTTCTCCTGAGGATGTTTTACCTCCTAGAGTTTTAAAGGATGTGTTTTCAACAATAGCTCCAGTATTGTTGGAAATAATTAATACCAGTTTGGTTTCTGGGGTTGTGCCTACTGATTTTAAAAGGGCAATCATTCATCCACTATTAAAGAAACCTGGGCTTGATGCATCTGTACCATCTAATTATAGGCCAATCTCTAAGCTTCCTTTTTTTAAGTAAAGTGATGGAGAGATGTGTTTATGGCCAGTTGTTAGATTTTCTAAATGAATATAGTTTTTTGGAAAACTTTCAATCTGGTTTTAAACCTTTGCATAGTACCGAGAGAGCTTTGCTAAAGGTTTTAAATGATGTTCTTCTTGTTACTGATAGTGGAAAGTTTGTATTGCTTGTTTTATTGGATTTAACAGCTGTTTTTGATACAGTGGACCATGGAATATTGTTGCATCGCCTTGAGCACTATGTGGGAATTACTGGTTTGGCTCTAAATTGGTTTCGATCTTACCTCCTAAACAGAATTGTGTGTGTTCAGATGGGTGGATTTACATCTGATTTTGCTCATCTTCCTTGGGGTGTTCTGCAGGGTTCAATATTGGGACCTTTACTGTTTTCTGTGTATATTTTACCTTTGGGTGATATATTACGTAAATATGGTACTGATTTTCATTTATATGCTGATGATTGTCAATTGTATTTACCTTTAGACGAGGCTGATGGTCATTCTATCTCAAAGGTGTTAGATTGTTTGGGTGAAATTAAAGTATGGATGGCAGAAAATTTTTTGAGTTTGAATGATGGGAAGACAGAAGCAGTACTTTTTAGTCCCAGTTATCATGCTGGTTTTTCTATAGCGGACTGTGGTGAACTAACCCCGTATTTGAAAGATTCGGTTGTAAATTTGTGAGTGAGGATGGATAAAGATCTTTGTTTTAGGGGACATATAAATGGGGTAGTGTCATCTTCTTTTTATCAGTTAAGGCGTTTGGCTAAGGTAAAATCATTTTTATCTAGAAGTGATCTTGAAGTTGTTGTACATGCATTTATAACCTCACGGCTTGACTATTGTAACTCTATTTTATTTGGGGTAAGCCAAGGTGCTTTAGCCCGTTTGCAGCTTGTCCAGAATGCTGCTGGGAAATTCTTGGAGGGCAAATGAAAATTTGATCATGTAATGCCTGCACTGGCAGCACTACATTGGTTACCTGTTTTTTTTTTAGGATTCGTTTTAAAATGTTGCTATTGGTCTTTAAAGCCCTAAATGGTTTAGCGCCAGCATATTTGGTAGACATGCTGCACTCTTATGTTCCCAATCGGGCACTTCGGTCAGAAGATCTGTGTCTACTTGTGGTTCCCCCGGCACGACTAAAGATGAAGGGTGATAGAGCTTTCTCAGTTGCAGCTCCAAAACTTTGGAATGAGCTTCCATTATATATTCGACAGTCTCCTTCTGTGGCAATTTTTAAGTTAAATCTTAAAACTTATTTTTATGAATTGGCCTTTAATGATGTGAAATGATTGGTAATGTTGTTTTCTATTTTATGTTATTTGTTTTTTATCTTTTTAGTTATTGTTAATTTTATATGTTTTTTATGTTTTTTGATTATTATTATTTTGTAAAGCACTTTGGTGGCATTTTTATGTCTGTAAGGTGCTATATAAATAAACTTTGACTTGACTTGACTACCTTAACTACTTAACACCGAAAGTGTGATAAGAGACCTTGGGACACAGGTGGACAGTAGTCTCTCCTTTGATAATCACATCGCCACAGTAGTCAGGAAATCCTTCTATGTGGCACACCTCATCACAAAAGGTTTCTCATCCAGGAAAAAAGAGGTCATTGTTCCCCTCTACTCATCACTCATTAGACCCATTATAGAGTGCAATGCCCCTTTTGGTATGTACCTCACAAGACATCTACAACAACTGGAAAGGCCACAGAAATACCTCACAAAGAGGATTACCGGCCTCAAAGAGATGCCCTATGCAGACCGTCTCAAAAACCTGCAGCTTTACTCCATTGAATATCGCCTACTCAGAGGCGATCTCTGCCTAACACACAAAGCTATGTCAAACCCATAGCTTTTAGACATGCTCCACTTAAAGAAATCCCAATCCCTACCAGCTACATGCTCTAGGGACGTAAACCTCATCACCACAATAAACAGAACATGCTGGAGGGATAGATTCCTCACCCAGAGACTTCCCATACTCTGGAACAAGCTACCTATCTATATCAAACAAAGCTCTTCATTAGCACTCTTCAAGAAAAATCTTGATGATTGGATGGGAGATAGGAAATTCACCCCAGGGATCACTTCTGTGGCTCTGCTCGACAGTGGCACAGGAAAATTATTTTCTTGGGTGGCGAAAGCCAGGGTACCTTTGGCTAGACTTGTATAGGCCCCAGGGCTAATAGCCTAGTATCTACCTATGAACCTATGAAGGAGAAACGGCATAAAGTGATTACTTATGTAATAATAAGAGTAATTACTATAAAAGGAGGAAAAAGAGTTAGTTATATATAGTTGTAAATATTTATTTTAAAATCTTACCTCATATTTTGCACTATTTGTCCTATTCACAAAGGAGAATAACCATTGGAAGTTAAAAACTTATGCTTTACTTCCCTTTAAGTTTTTTTGTGGATTTATCATTTGCTGTTATTTTGCCATTAGTAGCTTGCCTCTTTAGGCTTGGAGTAGAAAGTTCCATATCTTCAATTTTGTCTAGTAAGTTATGTTTTTTGACAAATTCTGTTGCTTCTTCAATATTATTAAAGATTTTTTGACTATCTGGAAGTGTGACTTTTAATCTAGCAGGGAAGAGTATTTGAGCTTTTATTTCAGCTTTCTTAAGGTCTTTAATGAGGGGAATACAAGCTTTTCTCTTTGCTATTGTCAAAGATGTACAGTCATTATCAAATCTAATAACTCTTCCATTTTCATGAATGGGACTCTTCGTCCAGGCAGTTTGTAACACCAGATCTTTATCCTGTGTTGACAAAAACTTAACTATGATGGATCTTGCTGAAGTTGGATTTTTTGATACAAAAGGATTTGATGACCTATGAGCCCTTTCAATTCCATAAGAAAGTGACTCCGGAAGGTTTAGTACTTTAGGTAACCAATTATTCAGGAAAAGAATCATATTATTTCTCTCTGTCTTTTCAGGAACTCCATAAATTCTAATGTTGTTCCTCCTTGACCTTGACTCCAAATCTTTCACTTTTTCAATTAATAAGTTGTTTTGTTTAATTAGGAAATATATTTGACTGTCATTCTCTATCTGCCTTCCATCTGTCACTTAGAGATTCTTCTATGTTGGTTATTTCATCTGAGTGCTTTGAAATAATTTCCTTTAAATCTTGAATTTGCTTTTAACTCTCTTTTTTCATATTTTGCAAGATTTTTTCTAAATTGTCCATTTTAGTAGAAAGGTCCTGTATACTTGTAATTATGGTTTGCAGTTCATTTTTCATAGAGCTTTCTTGAGCTGATGACTTTGAATGACTCATATTTGAAGTATCTGTATACAGCTGCTAATATTCTGACAGGAATTTTGTGAGAAAAATCACTGAAAATTATTACTTTTTCTTCCTCAAGTAATCCACAGCAATAAAGGGAATATTTATAGGTAGTTTTTCCCCATGTACTTCAAAAAATTCCAAATAAATCCTGTCAGAAATAAAGACTTATAGACAGAGGAACAAAAAACTGCACTCACTCTGACATCTTGGCCACGCCCATAATGAAACCTTCTGATACTGTAAAATAATCTGTTTCCGGTACCTCCCCTTCCCCTAAGTAAACCTTCTGATACTGTAAAATCATCTGATTCAACTACCTCCCCTTCTCCTATAACAAAACCTTCTGATACTGTAATATAATCTGTTTCAGGTGCCTCCCCTTCTCATATAACTAAACCTTCTGATACTGTAAAATAATCTGTTTCAGCTACCTCCCCTTCTCCTATAACTAACCTTCTGATACTGTAAAATAATCTGTTTCAGCTAACTCCCCTTCTCTTACAACTAAACCTTCTGATACTGTAAAATAATCTGTTTTACCTACCTCCCCTTCTCCTATAACTAAACCTTCTGATGCTGTAAAATATTCTGTTTCAGCTACCTCCCCTTCTCCTATAATTAAACCTTCTGATACTGTAAAATAATCTGTTTCACCTACCTCCCCTTCTCCTATAACTAAACCTTCTGATACTGTAATATAATCTGTTTCAGCTACCTCCCCTTCTCCTATAACTAAACCTTCTGATACTGTAAAAAAATCTGTTTCAGCTACCTCCCCTTCTCCTATAACTAACATTCTGATACTGTAAAATAATCTGTTTCACCTACCACCCCTGCTCCTATAGCTACACCTTCTGATCCTCTAAAATAATCTGTTTCAGCTACCTCCCCTTCTTCTATAACTAAACCTTCTGATCCTCTAAAATAATCTGTTTCAGCAACCTCCCCTTCCCCTAAAACTAAACATTCTGATCCTGTAAAATAATCTGTTTCAGCTACCTCCCCTTCTCGTGTAACTAAATTTTCTGATACTGTAAAATAATCTGTTTCCGCTACCACCCCTTCTTCTATAACTAAACCTACTGATACTGCAAAATAATCTGTTTCAGCTACCTCCCCTTCTCATATAACTAAACCTGCTGATTCTGTAAAATAATCTGTTTCACCTACTTCCCCTTCTCATATAACTAAACCTTCTGATACTGTAAAATAATCTGTTTCAGCTACCTCCCCTTCTCCTGTAACTAAACCTTCTGACACTGTAAAATAATCTGTTTCACCTACCTCCATTTCTCTTATAACAAAACCTTCTGATACTGTAAAATAATCTGTTTCACCTACCTGTCCTTCTATAACTAAACCGTCTGATACTGCAAAATAATCTGTTTCACCTGCCTCCCCTTCTCCTACAACTAAATCTACTGATACTGTAAAATAATCTGTTTCAGCTACCTCCCCTTCTCCTATAACTAAACCTTCTGATAATGTAAAATAATCTGTTTCACGTACCACCCCTTCTCCTATAACTAAACCTCCTGATACTGTAAAATAATCTGTTTCAGCCACCTACCCTTCTTCTATAACTAAACCTTCTGATACAGTAAAATAATTTGTTTCAGCTACCTCCCCTTCTTCTATAACTAAACCTTCTGATACTGTAAAATAATCTGTTTCACCTACCTCCCCTTCTCCTATAACTAAACCCTCTGATACTGTAAAATAATCTGTTTCCGCTACCTCCCCTTCTGCTATAACTAAACCTTCTGATACTGTAAAATAATCTGTTTCCGCTACCTCCCCTTCTGCTATAACTAAACCTTCTGATACTGTAAAATAATCTGTTTCTGCTACCTCCCCTTCTCCTATAACTAAACACTCTGATACAGTAAAATAATCTGTTTGCGCTACCTCCCCTTCTGCTACAACTAAATCTTCTGATACTGTAAAATAATCTGTTTCCACTACCTCCCCTTCTCCTATAACTAACCTCCTGATACTGTAAAATAATCTGTTTCACCAACCTCCCCTGCTCCTATAACTAAACCTTCTGATCCTGTAAAATAATCTGTTTCAGCTACCTCCCCTTCTTCTATAACTAAACCTTCTGATACTGTAAAATAATCTGTTTCACCCACCTCCTCTTCTCCTATAACTAAACCTCCTGATACTGTAAAATAATCTGTTTCACCTACCTCCCCTTCTTCTATAACTAAACCTTCTGATACTGTAAAATCTGTTTCATGTACCTCATCTTCTCCTATAACTAAACCGTCTAATACTGTAAAATAATCTGTTTCACGTACCACCCCTTCTCCTATAACTAAACCTTCTGATAATGTAAAATAATCTGTTTCAGTTACCTCCCCTTCTCCTATAACTAAACCTCCTGATACTGTAAAATAATCTGTTTCCGCTACCACCCCTTCTTCTATAACTAAACCTTCTGATAATGCAAAATAATCTGTTTCAGCTACCTCCCCTTCTCCTATAACTTAATCAGCTGATTCCATAAAATAATCTGTTTCAACTACCTCCCCTTCTCCTATGACTAACCCGTCTCATACTGTAAAATAATTTGTTTCACCTACCTCCCCTTCTCCTATAACTGAACCTTTTGATACTGTAGAATAATCTGTTTCACCTACCTCCCCTTCTACAAATAAACCTTCTGATACTACAAAATAATCTGTTTCACCTGCCTCCCCTTCTCCTACAACTAAATCTTCTGATACTGTAAAATAATCTGTTTCACCTACCTCCCCTTCTATAACTAAATCTTCTGATACTGCAAAATAATCTGTTTCACATGCCTCCCCTTCTCCTACAACTAAATCTTCTGATACTGTAAAATAGTCAGTTTCACCTACCACCCCTTCTATAACTAAACCTTCTGATTCTGTAAAATAATCTGTTTCAGGTACCTCCCCTTCTATAAGTAAACCTTCTGATACTGTAAGATAACCTGTTTCACCTACCCCCCTTCTCCTATAACTAAACCTTCTCATACTCTAATATAATCTGTTTCACGTACCACCCTTCTCCTATAACTAAACCTTCTGATAATGTAAAATAATCTGTTTCAGTTACCTCCTTCTCCTATAACTAAACCTCCTGATACTGTAAAATAATCTGTTTCAGCTACCTCCCTTCTCGTTTAACTAAACCTTCTGATACTGTAAAATGATCTGTTTCAGCTACCTCCCTTCTCCTATAACTAAACCTTCTGATACTGTAAAATAATCTGTTTAAGCTACCTCCCCTTCTAGTGTAACTAAACCTTCTGATACTGTAAAATAATCTGTTTCTGCTACCACACCTTCATCTATAACTAAAACCATCTAATACTGTAAAATAATCTGTTTCCGCTACCACCCCTTCTTCTATAACTAAATCTCTTGTTATTGCAAAATAATCTGTTTCTGCTACCTCCCCTTCTCCTATAACTAAACCTTCTGATACTATAAAATAATCTGTTTCACGTACCACCCCTTCTCCTATAACTAAACCTTCTGATAATGTAAAATAATCTGTTTCAGTTACCTCCCTTCTCCTATAACTAAACCTCCTGATACTGTAAAATAATCTGTTTCAGCTACCTCCCCTTCTCGTTTAACTAAACCTTCTGATACTGTAAAATGATCTGTTTCCGCTACCTCCCCTTCTCCTATAACTAAACCTTCTGATGCTGTAAAATATTCTGTTTCAGCTACCTCCCCTTCTCCTATAATTAAACCTTCTGATACTGTAAAATAATCTGTTTCACCTACCTCCCCTTCTCCTATAACTAAACCTTCTGATACTGCAAAATAATCTGTTTCACCTGCCTCCCCTTCTCCTATAACTAACCTTCTGATACTGTAAAATAATCTGTTTCACCTACCACCCCTGCTCCTATAGCTACACCTTCTGATCCTCTAAAATAATCTGTTTCAGCTACCTCCCCTTCTTCTATAACTAAACCTTCTGATCCTCTAAAATAATCTGTTTCAGCAACCTCCCCTTCCCCTAAAACTAAACATTCTGATCCTGTAAAATAATCTGTTTCAGCTACCTCCCCTTCTCGTGTAACTAAATTTTCTGATACTGTAAAATAATCTGTTTCAGCTACCACCCTTCTTCTATAACTAAACCTTCTGATACTGCAAAATAATCTGTTTCAGCTACCTCCCTTCTCATATAACTAAACCTGCTGATTCTGTAAAATAATCTGTTTCACCTACTTCCCCTTCTCATATAACTAAACCTTCTGATACTGTAAAATAATCAGTTTCAGCTACCTCCCCTTCTCCTGTAACTAAACCTTCTGACACTGTAAAATAATCTGTTTCACCTACCTCCACTTCTCTTACAACAAAACCTTCTGATACTGTAAAATAATCTGTTTCACCTACCTGTCCTTCTATAACTAAACCGTCTGATACTGCAAAATAATCTGTTTCACCTGCCTCCCCTTCTCCTACAACTAAATCTACTGATACTGTAAAATAATCTGTTTCAGCTACCTCACCTTCTTCTAAGTAAACCTTCGGATACTGTAAAATAATCTGTTTCACCTACCTCCCCTTCTGCTATAACTAAACCATCTGATACTGTAATAATCTGTTTCACCTACCTCCCCTTCTCCTATAACTAAACCTGCTGATTCTGTAAAATAATCTGTTTCAGCTACCTCCCCTTCTCCTATAACTAAACCTTCTGATAATGTAAAATAGTCTGTTTCACGTACCACCCCTTCTCCTATAACTAAACCTCCTGATACTGTAAAATAATCTGTTTCAGCCACCTACCCTTCTTCTATAACTAAACCTTCTGATACAGTAAAATAATTTGTTTCAGCTACATCTCCTTCTTCTATAACTAAACCTTCTGATACTGTAAAATAATCTGTTTCACCTACCTCCCCTTCTCCTATAACTAAACCCTCTGATACTGTAAAATAATCTGTTTCCGCTACCTCCCCTTCTGCTATAACTAAACCTTCTGATACTGTAAAATAATCTGTTTCTGCTACCTCCCCTTCTGCTATAACTAAACCTTCTGATACTGTAAAATAATCTGTTTCGGCTACCTCCCCTTCTCCTATAACTAAACCCTCTGATACAGTAAAATAATCTGTTTCCGCTACCTCCCCTTCTGCTACAACTAAACCTTCTGATACTGTAAAATAATCTGTTTCCACTACCTCCCCTTCTCCTATAACTCACCTCCTGATACTGTAAAATAATCTGTTTCACCTACCTCCCCTGCTCCTATAACTAAACCTTCTGATCCTGTAAAATAATCTGTTTCAGCTACCTCCCCTTCTTCTATAACTAAACCTTCTGATACTGTAAAATAATCTGTTTCACCTACCTCCTCTTCTCCTATAACTAAACCTCCTGATACTGTAAAATAATCTGTTTCACCTACCTCCCCTTCTTCTATAACTAAACCTTCTGATACTGTAAAATCTGTTTCATGTACCTCCCCTTCTCCTATAACTAAACCGTCTGATACTGTAAAATAATGTGTTTCACGTACCACCCCTTCTCCTATAACTAAACCTTCTGATAATGTAAAATAATCTGTTTCAGTTACCTCCCCTTCTCCTATAACTAAACCTCCTGATACTGTAAAATAATCTGTTTCCGCTACCACCCCTTCTTCTATAACTAAACCTTCTGATATTGCAAAATAATCTGTTTCAGCTACCTCCCCTTCTCCTATAACTTAATCAGCTGATTCCGTAAAATAATCTGTTTCAACTACCTCCCCTTCTCCTATAACTAACCCGTCTCATACTGTAAAATAATTTGTTTCACCTACCTCCCCTTCTCCTATAACTGAACCTTTTGATACTGTAGAATAATCTGTTTCACCTACCTCCCCTTCTATAACTAAATCTTCTGATACTGCAAAATAATCTGTTTCACCTGCCTCCCCTTCTCCTACAACTAAATCTTCTGATACTGTAAAATAATCAGTTTCACCTACCACCCCTTCTATAACTAAACCTTCTGATTCTGTAAAATAATCTGTTTCAGGTACCTCCCCTTCTTCTATAACTAAACCTTCTGATACTGTAAAATCTGTTTCACCTACCTCCCCTTCTCCTATAACTAAACCTTCTGATACTATAAAATAATCTGTTTCACGTACCACCCCTTCTCCTATAACTAAACCTTCTGATAATGTAAAATAATCTGTTTCAGTTACCTCCCTTCTCCTATAACTAAACCTCCTGATACTGTAAAATAATCTGTTTCAGCTACCTCCCCTTCTCGTTTAACTAAACCTTCTGATACTGTAAAATGATCTGTTTCCGCTACCTCCCCTTCTCCTATAACTAAACCTTCTGATACTGTAAAATAATCTGTTTAAGCTACCTCCCCTTCTAGTGTAACTAAACCTTCTGATACTGTAAAATAATCTGTTTCTGCTACCACACCTTCATCTATAACTAAAACCATCTAATACTGTAAAATAATCTGTTTCCGCTACCACCCCTTCTTCTATAACTAAACCTCTTGTTATTGCAAAATAATCTGTTTCAGCTACCTCCCCTTCTCCTATAACTAAACCTGCTGATTCTGTAAAATAATCTTTCAACTACCTCCCCTTCTCCTATAACTGAACCTTTTGATACTGTAGAATAATCTGTTTCACCTACCTCCCCTTCTATAAATAAACCTTCTGATACTGCAAAATAATCTGTTTCACCTGCCTCCCCTTCTCCTACAACTAAATCTTCTGATACTGTAAAATAATCTGTTTCTGCTACTACCCCTTCTCCTATAACTAAACCTTCTGATACTGTAAAATAATCTGTTTCACCTACCTCCCCTTCTCCTATAACTAAACCTTCTGATACTATAAAATGATCTGTTTCAGCTACCTCCCCTTCTCCTATAACTAAACCTTCTGATAATGTAAAATAATCTGTTTCACGTACCTCCCCTTCTACTATAACTAAACCTTCTGATACTGTAAAATAATCTGTTTCAGCTACCACCCTTCTGCTATAACTAAACCTTCTGATACTGTAAAATAATCTGTTTCAGCTACCTTCCCTTCTCCTATAACTAAACCTTCTGATACTGTAAAATAATCTGTTTCAGCTACCTCCCCTTCTCCTATAACTAAACCTTCTGATACTGTAAAATAATCTGTTTCACCTACCTCCCCTTCTCCTATAACTAAACCTTCTGATACTGTAAAATAATCTGTTTCACTTCCACCCATTCTCCTATAACTAAACCTTCTGATACTGTAAAATAATCTGTTTCACCTACCTCCCCTTCTCCTATAACTAAACCTTCTGATACTGTAAAATAATCTGTTTCAGCTACCTCCCCTTCTCCTATAACTAAACCTTCTGATACTGTAAAATAATCTGTTTCACCTACCTCCCTTCTCCTATAACTAAACCTTCTGATACTGTAAAATAATCTGTTTCAGCTACTTCCCTTCTCCTATAACTAAACCTTCTGATACTGTAAAATAATCTGTTTCAGCTACCTCCCCTTCTCCTATAACTAAACCTTCTGATACTGTAAAATAATCTGTTTCACCTACCTCCTTCTACTATAACTAAACATTCTGATACTGTAAAATAATGTGTTTCACCTACCCTTCTCCTATAACTAAACCTTCTGATACTGTAAAATAATCTGTTTCACCTACCACCCCTTCTCCTATAACTAAACCTTCTGATACTGTAAAATAATCTGTTTCAGCTACCTCCCTTCTCCTATAACTAAACCTTCTGATACTGTAAAATAATCTGTTTCAGCTACCTCCCCTTCTCCTATAACTAAACCTTCTGATACTGTAAAATAATCTGTTTCACCTACCTCCCCTTCTCCTATAACTAAACCTTCTGATACTGTAAAATAATCTGTTTCAGCTACCTCCCCTTCTATAACTAAACCTTCTGATACTGTAAAATAATCTGTTTCACCTACCTCCCCTTCTCCTATAACTAAACCTTCTGATACTGTAAAATAATCTGTTTCACCTACCTACCCTTCTATAACTAAACCTTCTGATACTGTAAAATAATCTGTTTCAGCTACCTCCACTTCTCCTATAACTAAACCTTCTGATACTGTAAAATAATCTGTTTCACCTACCTCCCTTCTCCTATAACTAAACCTTCTGATACTGTAAAATAATCTGTTTCAGCTACCTCCCCTTCTCCTATAACTAAACCTTCTGATACTGTAAAATAATCTGTTTCAGCTACCTCCCATCTCCTATAACTAAACCTTCTGATACTGTAAAATAATCTGTTTCAGCTACCTCCCTTCTCCTATAACTAAACCTTCTGATACTGTAAAATAATCTGTTTCAGCTACCTCCCTTCTCCTATAACTAAACCTTCTGATACTGTAAAATAATCTGTTTCAGCTACCTCCCTTCTCCTATAATTAAACCTTCTGATTCTGTAAAATAATCTGTTTCACCTACCTCCCCTTCTCCTATAACTAAACCTTCTGATACTGTAAAATAATCTGTTTCAGCTACCTCCCCTTCTCCTATAACTAAACCTTCTGATACTGTAAAATAATCTGTTTCGCCTACCCACTTCTTCTATAACTAAACCTTCTGATCCTCAAAAATAATCTGTTTCAGCTACCTCCCCTTCTCCTATAACTAAACCTTCTATTACTGTAAAATAATCTGTTTCCGCTACCACCCCTTCTTCTATAACTAAACCTTCTGATATTGCAAAATAATCTGTTTCAGCCACTTCCCCTTCTCCAATAACTAAACCCTCTGATACTGTAAAATAATCTTTCAGCTACCTCCCCTCTCCTATAACTAAACCTTCTGATACTGTAAAATAATCTTTCAGCTACCTCCCCTCTCCTATAACTAAACCTTCTGATACTGTAAAATAATCTTTCAGCTACTTCCTTTTCTCCTATAACTAACCTGCTGATACTGTAAAATAATCTTTCAGCTACCTCACCTTCTCCTATAACTGAACTTTTGATACTGTAAAGTAATTTGTTTCAACTGCCTCCCCTTCCCCTATAACTAAACCTTCTAATACTGTAACATAATCTATTTCCGCTATCTCCCCTTCTGCTATAACCAAAACTTCTGATACTGTAAAATAATCTGTTTCACCTACCTCCCCTTCTGCTATAACAAAACCTTCTGATACTATAAAATAATCTGTTTCATTTACCTCCCCTTCTCCTACAACTAAACCTTCTGATACTGTAAAATAATCTGTTTCACCTACCTCCCCTTCTCCTATAACTAACCTTCTGATACTCTGAAATAATCTGTTTCACTTACCTCCCCTTCTCCTATAACTAAAACTTCTGATACTGTAAAATTATCTGTTTCAGCTACTTCCACTTCTCCTATAACTAAACCTTCTGATACTCTAAAATCTGTTTCACCTCCCTCCCCTTCTCCTATAACTAAACCTTTTGATACTGTAAAATAATCTGTTCCCGCTACCTCCCCTTCTCCTATAACTAAACCTTCTCATACTGTAAAATGATCTGATTCAGCTACCTCCCCTTCTCCTATAACTAAACCTTCTTATACTGTAAAATAATCTGTTTCACCTACCTCCCCTTCTCCTATAAATAAACCTTCTGATACTGTAAAATAATCTGTTTCAGCTACCTCCACTTCTCCTATAACTAAACCTTCTTATACTGTAAAATAATGTTTCACCTACCTCCCCCTCTCCTATAACTAAACCTGATTGTGTAAAATAATCTGTTTCAACTACCTCCCCTGCTGTTATAACTAAACCTTCTGATACTGTAAAATAATCTGTTTCCGCTACCACCCCTTCTTCTATACCTAAACCTTCTGATACTGTAAAATAATCTGTTTCACCTACCTCCCCTTCTCCTATAACAAAACCTTCTCATACTGTAAAATAATCTGTTTCATGTACCACCCCTTCTCCTATAACTAAACCTTCTGATAATGTAAAATAATCTGTTTCATTTACCTCCTTCTTCTATAACAAAACCTTCTGATACTGTAAAATAATTTGTTACACGTACCACCCCTTCTCCTATAACTAAACCTTCTGATAATGTAAAATAATCTGTTTCACCTACCTGCCCTTCTCCTATAACTAAACCTTCTGATACTGTAAAATAATCTGTTTCACGTACCTCCCCTTCTCCTATAACTAAACCTTCTGATACTGTAAAATAATCTGTTTCAGCTACCTCCCCTTCTCCTATAACTAAACCTTCTGATACTGTAAAATAATCTGTTTCACCTACCTCCCCTTCTTCTATAACTAAACCTTCTGATACTGTAAAATAATTTGTTTCAGCTACCTCCCCTTCTCCTATAACCAAACCTTCTGATACTGTAAAATAATCTGTTTTACCTACCTCCCCTTCTTCTATAACTAAACCTTCTGATACTGTAAAATCTGTTTCACCTACCTCCCCTTCTCCTATAACTAAATCTTCTGATACTGTAAAATAATCTGTTTCAGCTACCTTCCCTTCTCCTATAACTAAACCTTCTGGTACTGCAAAATAATCTGTTTCACCTGCCTCCCCTTCTCCTATAACTAAATCTTCTGATGCTGTAAAATAATCTGTTTCAGCTACCTCCCCTTCTCCTATAACTAAAACTTCTGATACTGTAAAATTATCTGTTTCAGCTACTTCCCTTTCTCCTATAACTAACCTTCTGATTCTGTAAAATAATCTGTTTCACCTACCTCCCCTGCTCCTACAACTAAACCTTTTGATCCTCTAAAATAATCTGTTTCAGCTACCTCCCCTTCTCCTATAACTAAACCTTCTAATACTGTAAAATAATCTGTTTCCGCTACCACCCCTTCTTCTATAACTAAACCTTCTGATACTGTAAAATAATCTGTTTCAGCCACTTCCCCTTCTCCAATAACTAAACCCTCTGATACTGTAAAATAATCTTTCAGCTACCTCCCCTCTCCTATAACGAAACCTTCTGATACTTTAAAATAATCTGTTTCAGCTACCTCCCCTTCTCCTATAACTAAACCTTCTGATACTGTAAAATAATCTTTCAGCTACCTCCCCTCTCCTATAACTAAACCTTCTGATACTTTAAAATAATATGTTTCAGCTACCTCCCCTACTCCTATAACTAAACCTTCTGATACTGTAAAATAATCTGTTTCACCTACCTCCCCTTCTCCTATAACTAAACCTTCAGATACTGTAAAATAATCTGTTTCAGCTACCTCCCCTTCTCCTATAACTAAACCTTCTGATACTGTAAAATAATCTGTTTCAGCTACCTCCCCTTCTCCTATAACTAAACCTTCTGATACTGTAAAATAATCTGTTTCAGCTGCCTCCCCTTCTCCTATAACTAAACCTTCTGATACTATAAAATAATTTATTTCAGTTATACACATACTGCTTTTGTAAATCCATGAACTCCTGTCAGAAGTTATAATATCTGGCAAGTTAAAACTTTCAAACATTTTTCTTGTATCATTTCCTTTCTTTTTATGGTTCCCTTTTAAAACACAAGTCAGTCTCCTGTTATTATAATATTCATATTATCACTGCATAATCTGAAATATGGTGAAATAAGCTTTCCGTTTCTTTTTATTTAGTGTAAGCTTATAATGTTCATAGGTTCATAGGTAAGTACTAGGCTATCCGAGGGCATTTATAAGCCTAGCCAGAGTGTGTCAGCTTTCGCCGCCCCATTGATTAATGAACTGAGCCTCTGTCAAGCAGAGCCAATGAAGTGATGCCAGGGGTGTACTTTCTGTTATAATTCTATATACTCTTGTTCTTTCCATTTTAAATCTGTAATTTTTTTTTTGCTGAAGTTGAATTTGATATCTTTAGTGTATTTCTACAAAATATGGTTATTCCAGAACATCTCTCCTTCCTCAAATTTCAGTTTATCTTTCCTTCCTATAGTTATCCTGATTGTAATCTTTTATTTGCTAAAAATCTCATGCCTTCTAATAAAAATTGCATCCACATCACATGTATTACACCACTGTGAAATCCCTGTCCTTACTGTATTCTTAATACTATTCGCACTTACAGAAATCACTGTAAAATTTTCATTTTTCATAGTTTTATAAGTTTATAGTTAACTACTAGGCTATCTTTCTTAAAAAGGCCAGTTGAAGTGCAGCCTATTTTCCCTCCCAAAGGTGAGAATCAAACACTGTACCTTGTGTCTGTGAGTCAAACACTTTAACCATTATACCATCCCCAGTCTTTAGCTGTGTGGATTGTTTTCATTCATTTAATTTGTTTTTTGTTGTACTTTTCTTTGTAAATTCTCTTTTTCTGTCTTTTACTATTTTTACCAGTAGAATTCTTTTTTTCTTGTATTACTTCCCACGTTACATGTTGTTTGTCGTTTATTTCAGACTCTTCTTCTCTGACCTTTTATTATTTTTCTCTGTTTCTACTTCTCACATGTATTTTGATTCATCTCTTCTCTTTCGTTTTCTGTTTCCTTACTCTTCTTTTAGTTTTTGTAATCCATCCATAAATGTCCAATTTTGTTACATTTATAACATTTCAATTAACATTTTTGCATCATACACCATTTTAACACAAATATAACCTTTTCTTTTGTAAGTTACTTAACAAATATCCTTCTTTTGCACAAAACACATGTTTTGGCTGTCCTCAGTATTTTACAACACCTCTTTTCTCATATTCTCTGAGAAGATTTTCCATTGGAAAAAAAAACAGTCAAATATAATGTCACACAAAGTCTCTTTGTTAATAAGAATAAATACTTTTAGCTCATGTGCCTTTACACCCAATGGAGCTATCAAATTGTCCCACAATCATACCTCTCAACCTGGAAACATCAAAAATCTGGACAAGGCGCATGAAAATCAGGTACAAATCTATATGCTGATTAACGTACACGGTACAATTTGCATATATAATTACACAACCCTACCCACTTCAAATGCAAACTGAAGACCAGAACCAAAATATAGCACCAGAGTCCCCCTGCAGCCATTCCAATGTCCCATTAACTGTCTGTTTCACCTCATTTACCATAAACACTAATGTGTGCATACTGCTTTACTTCTACAATGATTATTTGGATTTTATTTTTACATTTTATAGCACAATGCACAAACACTAATAGATATCTGATAAACAACGCAATACTGTCTCACAATGAAAATAGACTTGGCGTTAAAACTTCTCTGCCCTTGAAACTCACATTCATTGAAACAGCATTGAAACCCACACCACATCCAAACAAAATGCATCTGGCCAGTGGTGAATAAAGATTACCTTTGGCCTGTTTTCAAATCAGAGGCTCCTTGCACACAAAACAAGAAACATACATGTGTTCTTTGATACACCTTCCTGACTTTATTAAATTATATTCCTTGCATAATACAGCACACTTGTTAGACTTAAGTTAGAGCGCATTTTAAATGTATTGTTTAAACAATTTTCCCGTAGGCAATGAAACAAAATGCATGAACCAATAATGACAAAACTGCCCTATTCAGAACATTTCCATGATAAAAGTCTACTTTTACACACACACACACACACACACACACACACACACACACACACACACACACACACACACACACACACACACACACAGTAAAATAATGTGCTCCTTGCCATTCAGAAACTAGCCCATAAACTCCATTTTCCTTTCCCATGCAGTCTCGAAAAACCTTGTTCTGTCCCTCTCCAGTCAAACATCTGGAAATGTGCATTGAGCTCAATTCCAACAGGCTGGTGGAGCTGACGTCATCCCGCACATGATGACGTCAGTTCAAAAGTGCAAAAGAAAAACAAATCTGGAAAAAATCGGAAATGAAGAGGTGCCACTTGGGAATTGTGGCACCCCATTATTTGGACCTCAAAACTTGTTTCTTACCGAGTAATTCAGTACGGTTGGGAGGTATTCCCACAATTCATACCTGCCCACATTTGTCTTCTTTACTTTGAATCCTTACCATGTCCTTCTGTTTTTGCTACTCCTCTTTTGCCTTCTTTTACTTTCTCTGCATTTGCTTTCTTTTTTATCTCACCACTCTTCTAAAGGATTGTCTCTGTCTCCTCCTTTAGTATTTTCTCCATAGTGCCTGCCCAGGAAATATTTCCTTAATTTTTTGTCTCTCTCTGCATCATCATTTCTTTAAGTAAATAATCCTGTAACCCTCCTTACTGGAATATTGTAGTTATACATCCATGATTGGCCAACCTAGCTCCTTCAAACAGATTTCTTTGAAACATTTCCTCACAATCCTGCACACATGCTCACATCTCAATATCACTATTGCCTCCATTTCTCTCACCACTCCATCATCTCCTTCTCTCTCCATCTGCCTCCATGTTTCCCTGGGCCACCTCTGCACCTGGAACAGAAACAGGAAGTGCTCTTCCAAAATGGGTCCCATTCACAACAATGATGAGTGGAGGAAGTGCACAGATGGCGTGGTTAATTTTTCCTGGAAGTATAAATACTACCTTGCGTCTCCCCTGAAAAGAAGACATCAGCCTAGTGGGACTAATCCAATCAACAAAGGCTAGATAAATAAATAAATAAAATCCTAATGGATTAATAATATTTGAATTTAACAGCTCCAAATTAACCAAAAGAAGTTAAGTTATTAATGTAATGCATGTTTCTTGCAATATGTAGGCATAAAAAATTTCTGATGTCCAAAGACATATTCTGATTAATTAGGCCCAATCAATTCTACAGCACCACATAAACCATCTCATTAATATTTCTCCTCTATCTCTCCATCACAAGTTGAAAACTGGAAAATGTTAATACTTTATTAAACAGTACTGCAAATCATTAGTTTTATAAATCAGATTTTTTAGATAATTGTGTATGACCCCTTACGTCTGACCATTAGCTCATGTGCACAATTGGACAAATAATCTTTTCATGTTCCTGGTAGAGGAGCATTCTGGGAGAAGGTGCAAGAGCAGGGGGTAGTAACAATCATTCTAAAGTATGTTCGAAGACTTTTGATGCTTCTAACAGCCCCTCCTCTGTCATCTGGCAGGCTTGGTGTATTGCCTGGATGTGTAACCTGTTACTCTGCATGTGCACTTCTGAATACCAATGAACATTTGCTTGAAGACAAACACTTTTTGGTGAGGGTTATGTCCCTGTAGACAATACTGAGGTTGCTTCAGTGCCTGAGTCACAATTTAAACCTAATGCACATTAAGGGTCCCAGATCTCTGTACTGCACAGCCAGCCCTTCATAAATCAAGTCTCTTCAGGTAAACATTCCGTCCTGTCATTGCTTGTCCTTAATGCCAAGTCATTATATTTACCTCTTGGACATTTTCCCAGATTACATCAGTTGTGATTATCCATTCTGCAATGGCAAATGCTGTTTTTTTGTGGGTGTATGTGTTGCAGAACATATATAACCAACACATTTGCACTTTGTTTCAAAATAAATACAATACTTAAGGCATAACCCAGACTTATTGAATCATAATTCAAAATGTACACACTGTGTGTCGATTATTTTCAAATGAGAGAAGAGCATTATTCTTTCTTATGTAAAATCTGTTGTAGAAATAAAAACCTATGCCTACCACAACAATTAACTAGAAGATGGACTAATGTTTTTTCAGTAGAGAACATTTGTAGGACATTTTAAATTGAACCAAGGAAATGCTTAAACTGGTCACACAATAAACTCTCTGGGTGGACTGCAATGAGAGAAGTAAAACAGTGACGTAAGCATGGCAAATGGTGCCGTCATATACATGTGCAAAGCTAGTCAAGGTCAAGTAGTGATAATGACGGTTGGAGACTCTAACAGCAACACTGAGCTGATGAACTGATCCACAGGAAGACAAAGAAGTGGCAGTCCTGGCAAAAAAAAAAAAAACATGAGTAAGACGTAACAAGAAACTCACATCATGAGGCAGACAGTAGGAAGCATTTGATGGAAAAGAGTGTATCTAGGGATAGCAGAAAGCAATAAGGTTTACCACACTGAAATATGAAGGATTTCTGGGGTCTAACTAACACTCAGGTAATAAGGTATCCTGCTTCACTGAGTAGATTGGAAAGTATCAGTAGAACAACAGTTGCCTTCTTCTACTCTTGTCTTCTACTGTTGAGCACTGTTGTAACTATCTGCCTTTGTAAAGGCAAGTAATGAACACAAACATATACAGGCTATTGCGCTACGATGGAGTAGCTACTTATGAAATCATTCATTTCATTGTGAGTGTCTGCGTGTGTGTGTGTGTGTGTGTGTGTGTGTGTGTGTGTGTGTGTGTGTGTGTTTGTGTATGTCTGTGCATGTATGTGTGTACGTGTGTGCCTGTGCTTGTGTGTGCATGTGTATGTGTGTGCGCCTGTGCGTGTTTGTGTGTGTGTGTGCATGTGCGTGCGTGTCTGTGTGTGTGTGTGTTTGTGTATGTCTGGGCATGCATGTGTGTACGTGTGTGCCTGTGCTTGTGTGTGCATGTGTATGTGTGTGCGCCTGTGCGTGTTTGTGTGTGTGTGTGTGTGTGTGTGTGTGTGTGTGTGTGTGTGTGTGTGTGTGTGTGTGTATGCACACAAATGTATCTCTCATTGGTCTTGCTATGTTTTATTTTTATATTGCATTTTCTTGCATCAAATATCAAGTGGTTCATTGAATCAAAGGCAATAGCATCAGATTCAGAACAAAATCATAACAGTGATTAATCATTTGTATGTTTCGGTTAAATTCTTATAAATCTTTAATGTTGCCTCTTTTTATAGAAGATGTGTGCATCCTTTCTTTGTCAGCGAATCCTGTGACAGCTCAGGGAACATGCTTTCATTGCTGCATGTACGAGTTAGTAAATGACGTTAGGCTAATTTCATCCGATTCATGTGCAAATTTGTAGGTTTATTTCCATAATAAGTAATACATTTGCAGGACCAGTGCATCAAACCACCCTTATTAAAACAAGTGTCATTAAAGAGGAAAAAGAAATGTACTACTGAAATTAATATTAATGAAATGTTGTATGATGCAAACACCAAACACAGAAAACACTGGACGTGAGTGCTGATGTGTTTGAGGGTCGTATTCTTTGTCTGTTTGGTCTTATTTCCTACTTTTGCTGCTGAAAGATCATAAATATCAGCAATAAAAATAACATAAAAACAATGAAATCTTTAAATGTATCTCATGTCAATATTTGACTTTAAAATATTTCTGCATACATCACTATAATAATATGGTTCATGAATTGCTATGGACATGAATTCTGTCAACCAAACTGATTATTTTTAAGATACTAATTGATAGAAGATTATTATCAAAATTAAAAATATAATCAAAACGTCTATCTAGAATCAAGCTGAAATACTGAGAGAGAAGTAAACACTAAAACAGAACCTTTATAGACACAATCATAACCGGTATCTAAAAGTAAGATTTAAAAAATACATTTATATATTTCTGTATGTTTTCATTCACTCAGTGCCACTAAATCTGCTCACCATGCATGGTGGATACTAAAACTTCCCCTAGCTGTTAAAAGTTACTTCATCCATTATTATTGTCTGCGACCTGAATTAATAAGCTTATGAATAACTTCAGGTGCCTGTAAGATATCATTCCCATCGTGACGTAAATAGAGATCCCTTATTCTAATGCTGGGCCATACTCAACTCAGCATGACAGATATCTTTAAGCACTTGCCAGGCTCGCACCATTTGCAGGATAGAAGTTCTTCAGAGTCTTGTTGTAGTCTTTAGCTGCTAAAATCATTATGCTGATGAGGCATGTCTGCCTGACTGTGGGTGTAAATCTTAACACTACTAGTTTTTTTCATTCAGTCTTTTGTACAATAAACCCTGTCTATTTCCAAATGGAATTTAGGCCAAAATTCCACAAGCTCATGACCATCTCAGATTACTTGATGTCACTAACCTGTGCGATAGTTCAAACAGGGAGGTTCTGATTTTATCACTTTGACTCTTTTAACTAACAGAAAGAATTGGTTCACCAACCTTAACACCAGCTACAGTACAACTAAAATTTGTGACGCTTACAGTCGCTCAAGTCCCAGCTGCTAGAAACCCAGGAACTTGAAGCCTCAGGCTCACACAGCTCTTTCCACATCCATCTATCTACCTGAGCAGCTGTTCACACCCGAATGTGTGTTCAGGGCCATAGCTGCCGCAGTGGTCAGATGCCATCAAGCTCTCATCAATGTGTGTTCAGGGCCATAGCTGCCACAGTGGTCAGATGCCATCAAGCTCTCATGAATGTGTGTTCAGGGCCATAGCTGCCACAGTGGTCAGATGCCATCAAGCTCTCATGAATGTGTGTTCAGGGCCATAGCTGCCACAGTGGTCAGATGCCATCAAGCTCTCATGAATGTGTGTTCAGGGCCATAGGTGCCACAGTGGTCAGATGCCATCAAGCTCTCATGAATGTGTGTTCAGGGCCATAGCTGCCACAGTGGTCAGATGCCATCAAGCTGTTCAGGGCCATAGCTGCCACAGTGGTCAGATGCCATCAGGCTCTCATTGCAGAACTGGTATATGGGGAAGGGAATGTGGACTAGGCTTTAGGGTTAGTTTAGGGACGGAAGGGAATTTTAGATTTAAGGAGTTAGCTCAGAGTTAGGGTTAGAGAGCCATCAGGATTTGACACAGAGTTAGGGTTAGGGAATGATAGGGAGTTGGGTCACAGTTAGGATAAGGGAGCACAGAGGAGCTGTTTTTAGGGTTAGGGTCAGGGTTCTGGTAGGGATTGTTAGTACAGTGACTGTGCATGGGATCGGGTGGTGGGGATTGGGGCACTTGCCAATATGAGGCGATGGCAGTAAGGAAAGGAGTAGCAGCTAATGGTACATGTGCACTTGTAGTAGACCCTTAACATTCTGTCTTCACCAATCTGTAACAAATACTTATTGTAAAGTATTCTGTATTAAATTACAAAGCAAGAGAATTAGCCATTTGAAAGTAAGAAGCATTTCAAATTTCTGGTCTCTCTTTTGCAACCTTTTCTGATATCAAGACTGCACGACACTGCACCTTGACAACTATCTCTTGAGCTGTCTTCACTCTTGTAAAATAAATAATCAAGATATGTTCTCAGAAAACATGAAACAATGTGTAGTAAAATTAAATTATTTACTTAATTCACAAAAGGCATTTATAATTTGCAAAATGCTATGGTCAATGACATTTGTACATTTTTTTCTGAGAGAAAATAGTAAACTGGTTGCACTGATGGTATTTTGCCAAAACTTAGTAAGCATAAAAAACTAAGAAGATATTAGTGAAAAGGCCCCCCCCCCTCTGCCCCACCATCAAATGATAATTTTATCCATAGAAAGCCAGTACTTCTCTATCAGCTTCTAAATGTCAAAAAAGGATCAATGTTTCTAAAGTTCTGCAGTATTACACATTACGATAAATTCACACATAGAAAAATCTAGCAAAATAATCACAATTAACCCCAAAGGGTTAAAATGTAAATTAGTGATGCTCAGATATTCATTTTCCAGCCCTCAGTTTGTACTATTCACGGTTATGGAGGCATCAAAGCTTATACTGGCAGGTGAAGAGCAGAAGGCAAAGAACTGGGACTTCATGAGATTATAAATGATCATGTCATACACATTCACAGGCCTATTGTTGGCCATTGAATGGATAACCATCGAACTGCTGAACATCGAACAATAAGCATTGAAAGTTCACTCACCGAACTTTCATTTCATCGACAAGGTAAGTAACTACTTGTCCAACACTTCCCCTTCTCACGCGTGGAAGTTTTTCAAACCCCTTTTTGTTCACTGCTGTCTCAGAGTCGGTATATATAGAAAGGGGTGTGAAGGGGTATAGGCCTCCATGTTGGGGGTTGTGGGTGGCAAAGCCCCCATCTTGGTGGGTTTGAAACAC
This sequence comes from Protopterus annectens, assembly GCF_019279795.1. Lineage (NCBI taxonomy): Eukaryota > Metazoa > Chordata > Ceratodontiformes > Protopteridae > Protopterus > Protopterus annectens. The sequence goes on from NC_056740.1 coordinate 456,597,994, forward strand.
TTCCCATGTGTGAGATGGGGAAGTGTTGGACAAGTAGTTACTTACCCTGTTGATGAAATGAAAGTTCAGTGAGTGACCTTCTGATGTTTATTGTTTGATGCTCAGCTGTTCAATGGCTAGCCCATTGGATGGCCAAACATAGACCCCACATTTACATACTCACCCACTTATGGACAGCTGGGTTGATAGACAATTCATCTACCGACAAAATCTTACCAATGTAGAAAGAAAGCAGAACATCCAGAGAAAATCCAAATGGTTTCCAGAATAATTTGAGACACCTGCACACTAGGGAGAGTTGTCAGGAGCCAGATTCGAACTAAGTGCTGTGAGGTAACATAGCTAAATGCTCCAACACTGTGTTGCCCCTGATATTAATATTAATTCATACCCTCCAATGGAGCTCCTTTAAGTTCGTACTCTAACTCCCAGTGGACATGGCCTGAGCCTTTACAAAATGAAGGTATACCCTTACATTTCAAATAAATATTCATATCTCTAGAACCGTATGTGTTAAAATTCTAGGTCTTAAAGTAGATTTTGTAAGCCACAATGACTACAGTATGTATGAATTCTGTAATGTTGTATAAACAGCATATGATATCTCAGTAACAGCACACATACTGCAGTTGATATCTCAGTAACAGCACACATACTGCAGTTGATATCTCAGTAACAACACACATACTGCAGTTGATATCTCAGTAACAACACACATACTGCAGTTGATATCTCAGTAACAACACACATACCGCAGTTGATATCTCAGTAACAACACAAATACTGCAGTTGATATCTCAGTAACAGCACATATACTGCAGTAACATCATTTTCTTCCTCCAGCTGTGAGCTTTCGTATGAAACTAAGCAGTTCTGTCAGTATCACTGTGTAGAGAAATATAAAAATTATTGCAATGTAAATAAATATTATAGAATAGTATTCAATATCTCTTTATCTGCACAGTCAACTATTAGTATAGTTGTCTTTGTCACTGTATATGTTTTAAGATGAAATCTTCTAATAATGTGTATGTACCATGGTTTTGGAATTATTAATGCAAATATGAACAAGTAATGTTTGACGCCTAGAGGCGTCAGTAGGATGTAACTGCAGAAGCACCAGGAACTGTCACTTGACTGTAGAGTCAAGAATATCTGTAAGAAGTTTAGGTCTTAAACATTTGTTTTTTTCTGTACTAATGCTGTAAATGCCTCTGTATGCTTATTATTATTATTTTAATTATTATTTTTTGTCTCTAGCTTTTTTAAAGCAAAATTATCTGGATACATGTAGACATTGTTTACTCTTCTGGGATAACTCAGTATTCATGTTTAATATTCATACATTTATCCATTCAATTTTTTTCTTCAACGCTTGCCAGTTGAGCCTAAAAATGGTCATGTGTCCCATTAAATAAATATAAATAAAATACATTCATGAAATAAACATGTTGTTGTAGTGCAGCCTGAGTGAACTGTTTTGTGGATGATGTGAAATATGGATTATGCCTATATATTAAATGTCAATAGACTTCTGACATCTCAGTTTCTCCTAAACTTATCCTGCGCTACAAAGCCTTGGTCTCTCTTAATCATCTTCCAGGTCCCTCTCTTCTCCATCTGGGCCCCCTCAACACCCATATTTTCTATTGCTTTAGCCCATTCTGTTCACTCCTCAAGCACAAACCTGCTTGACTTATCAAATTGTCTTTGAGATGCAGTTTAGTATGTCCCACCAGTCACATGACTGTTCTGCTTTTTATTTTTGTATTAAACCATGATATTTCCTACAGTAACTTAGGCCCCAGTCCTGTTGTCTCCTCTCCCAGCCATTGACATGCGTTCTACCTCCACCATCTGTTGTCCTGTATAGCTGTCCCAGATCTCACCTCCATTCTAACATAAGTGTGATCCTAAGTACATGTCAGTCCTGTCTCACCACTATAAACAACCAAACATGCCGTGCATTTAATCAGTAACCATCTAATCTGATCACTCAGTGTCCTTCTCCAAAGAATGTGTACTCTGCTTTATTTCTCTTTTTGTTTATTTATTTTTCTGTCTTTCTTTGGAAATTTCAGCTGGTGTTTCTCCATCTTCAGTGAAGTCCTAGGAAGAAAAGTTCCACATAAAGAAGAATACATTATGTAATAGAAAATTTAATATAGATTAGACAGTACAGTGATGCATATCTTTCTAACGTGGGAGGAAACTTGAGCACCCAGAGAAAACCCACATAAATGCAGGGAGGACATGCAGACTCCACACAGAAGACACCCCAGCCAAAAATTGAACCAGAGAACCTCTTGCTGTGAGGCGACAATGCTACCGCTGCACCACTGTACCATCCATATTTGTTAGCCTACATATATTCTACATTTGTTTTACCCTCCTACACCCTTATCTGGATAAACTTACTGTATCTATCATTCTTATGTTTCCCAAACTGGATAAGTGACCCTGTCCTCATAATGACAGGTTGCAAGATTCCTCAGTTACAAGGAACTGCACAGCTTTCAAAAGCCAAAGGTATCCATAAGGACCTGCCAGCAAACAAAAACATTTCATTATTTATAGTAATACACCTGGGATATTATTTTCCCAGCATCATCATTGCCTCTTAGTGCATTTAGAAAATCTGTTGCCCAGTCATACAGTAGCAAACCTTGGCGTTGTGTTGCAAATTTTTAATAAAAACAGAAAGTTCAATAACACATCAACTGCTGCTGAACCTGTGCAAAAAAAAAAAAAGATTTTCGGTGTCCTACCTTAAAGTTAGTTTCACAGAGACACTCATAACAGTCATGTTAATTATGGTTTGCCATTTAGAATAATATATTCAGGAATTGTTTTCCCAACAGTAGCATATCTTCAGTAATACTTGAAGTATATCTCACCACCACTAATTTATTTAGCAGCCTTCCCACTCTGGTGTAAATATTAAGAAAACCAGAGTCCAAAAGCACGGTCTTTGTCCTTCTTCTGTCTTTGCTTCCATGTGTCTATTCTGTCATTCAATAAATGAATTATTTAAGAGTGGACCCAAGGGACCATTCCTTAAAACCATGATGTTCGATGCCAGAGGGGAAAACCCTCTTGCCATTAGAGTCATACAAAATTCATTTGTACTATCTTGCCTTATAATTTTCTGAGGAAAGATACACAAATACTCGCTATCAAAGGTTCACAAATTCTGATGCTACCTGCAGATTTCAGATTCTTCTCACAATCCGCAGGTGAAGAACTACATAATAATGTCCTCATTCCAACAACAATGACATTTAGAAGTTTAGACGTCCCTATCCACTCTCTTCTATGTATGCAGCCATCTGGAGCTGTGCTGTTATATTAAGGTAAAGGCCATGCAGTGAAGGACACAACTTTTTACAATTTTTGCAACCATTATAAGCTGCACCTAAAAATTAAATCAATTAGTTTCACTGTCACTTTGTATGTCTGGAGTCCCTGTTTAGCTCCAGTCCCTGAAAGCAGTCACTTTTATTTACATGTTAACTCTTTTCTATGGTTTGTGCAATTCAGTGCATAAGCAACTGAAAATGCATTTAGAAACAATGGACAGGTAACAGGCCTATTTAAAGAACAAACCATTCTCAATATATAAGAGAAGCCAGTATACTATTAATCAGAGTAATCACACCCCCTCCCTTATTTTGTTGCTGTCACAGTACTGTCTCCAGATTTGCTTCTCTTTTACAATTACCCCCAAACTATGGATAGACTTTTCTTGCTGCTCAGAGTAAAGCCATCTTCAGACAGTATCTTTGAGATGTTTTGTACTTTCTGGATGTTTTGGGGCCTCAGAGACCACCGAGGTCGCCTAGGCAGCACTTCTTCCTCATTGCACACCAACCCCAGGCTAGCTATGACAGTCCATCTACGTGGTGACCTTTGCCCTCTGGCACTTTCAGACCATTTCACTTTTACATTCCTCCTGTCCTCCTTCACTTTGTAACTCACCACATCCCTGTGATCAGTCAGCTGCATAGAATTATTCACCCAAGGACCCTTTCTCACTTCTCTCTGGATATCTTAGATGTCAAAGTTGACCAAGTGTGGCTTCCACAAACTCTCCCTGTGTCTCCTGTTAATATTGCATTCCATTTTTCCTTACATACAGCTTGCCTCCCACTTCTGTTTTCACCTCTCTTAAGACACTCTGTGGAACCAAACTTTCTGGATTTTCAGCATTTCAAAGTTCCACGAGGATTGCTACAGCCCATCTCAGGAAGTCACATTTCATCTTCGACTCTTTTACTAAGACCACCAGGGAGGCCAGCAGGATGACTCATGGTGCAACAAACATAGTTTTCAATCTGTCTTGCTGATGAAATGTATTATTCTTCTCTGGACCATCTACTTTGAATTGTCATGATACATTCTGATGAGAACATCCTAAACTCTAACATGAATCAGGTACATGTTATTGAATTTGACAAACTCAGGGTACCATTGCCCAACCATACATTCTGTCAACTTCACACCACAGGAAAGTAGGTATATTGATAGCTGGCAACATTTTGCTTTGAAAAAAAATGATGTAGCTATGTTTCCTTTATAAATTTGTTTCCTCCCCATGACCTGTTCTCCAGATCTTCTATTTTCACCTTCATAATAGCAAAGGCACTTTCCACTTCATGTTTCTTTTATCTTGAATGGCTATAATGTCATCCTGTCTTTTCAGTGTTAATTGCTGGTGATCCACCACTTATTCTATCAGTGACAAAGCCTTTTGCCATCTACCCAGCTACCTTTGAAGGCTGCTATTTTATTTTGTTACTAGCTCAAGCATTTTGTACATACTTTCAATTATTTCTGTCTGTATGCTTTTCCAATGAGGTATCCATTTGCTGCTTCATGTTTGTTTCTTCTGTTTTATTGCTTTATTGACCTACTGGTTGGTGCCTTAGCACCAGAAAATAAGAAAAGATTGGAATGCATGCAGGAGCTCAGATAAATTCACCTTTCCATATTGGGCTGCAAGCTATGCTCTCCTAGCTAATATTTCTCACCTGCAATGAGTAAATTAAAGCATCTTTTCCAAGTATATACACAAACAGTGATAGGCTTGCACCAAAATGTAAACACAGAGCACTCACAAGGACAATTAATAATCAGAAAAAATCTATCTAACATTTGAAATCTGCCACTATCTAAAGACACACTATACTGTTTCTGGTTTGAGTACTTACACACAGTATAAATACAATCAATTTATTTTTAAGTTCCCAGAAAGGATTTTGCATGGCTGTAGTTTGAATTCAGAGGATGCCTTTCCTCATTTTGCTGTTTCATATCCAAAATGGGAAAGTTAAGATCCAGCAAAGCAGACCAAGTAAGGAAAGCATTCTGTGACAAAATGCAGCAACTTCTAAGCAGACGCTACTGTGTTACATGATTTGCACCATCAAGAAAGAAGTAAGGCACTAAGTGATGCTCACAAACGTTGGCTTCACAATGCTGATAGTGCTGCAATTGTGTGTACTAGTAGTGCAATGGAGATAACTAGTGATTCAAAGACATTCAACAGCTGCATGCAACGAAACTCTTTAGTGTCTGCTTTGCATGCCAATGACTTGAACACCTAGTGCAGTATTAACAAGTGAACTAGTGTTCCCCCTACCACCCCATACAGTGCAGTTGTACAGGTACCTACTGATACACATATGTGTGCGCGCACACACACACACACACACACACACACACACACACACACACATACACCAGTGCAGTCCCAGTCATGCCTCAATTACACACACACACACACTCACACACACACACACACACACACACACACACACACACACACACACACACACACACACACACACACACACTCACCAATATAGTCCAAGTCATGCTCCACACACACACACACACACACACACACACACACACACACACACACACACACACACACACACACACTCACCAATATAGTCCAAGTCATGCTCCATACACACACACACACACACACACACACACACACACACACACACACACACACACACACACACACACACACACACACACACACACACACACACACACACACACACACACACACACAGACACGCACACACATACGATGATATATTTCTAGTCATGTGACATACTGTACACACACACACACACACACACACACACACACACACACACACACACACACACACACACACACACACACACACACACACACACACACACACACACATACTCTCCTCCAACACATGCATGCAACATTGTATGCCTTACCTGCTACATTGCTAACTGCTCCACTGCTTCATTTCCATGGGCATTCAGGCCCCCTGCTCCTCTCTGAAATAATATGCTTGGGCTTCTTGTTAATTACTCTACTCTACTATTCCTAACATGAAGTAAGGCTTGGGGAAGAGCACATGGCTAACTGACATCAGTCATGACTGGAGCAATTGTATGAGGCATTATCCATTAAACCTCTGTAGCCCTATTAGCATTAGGATTCATAATATGGTAATAATACAATGGTTCTTGAACATGGTCAGGTATAGCACACTGAGTGACACTGTAAAAGACACACACATGAATAGTAAGGTAATTATTTATGAATACCACCTTTGTTAATTTCTAGTATATTTTTGCCACAGTAGCAAATGCAATCGTATATAATGTTACACATTCTGCTTTACATATTATAGCATCTATTTTACGTATTACACCTCAATGAAAAGGTAAATACAATGGAATCTTTTTCAGTTGTATCTTTTAATCATTTACATCCATGCTTTGATACAACTCCAGTACAACAATCTTACTTTTTATACATATTGTTTGAATGACAGTTGACATGGTAACTGTTTCATTCTCGGTGACAGCCCTGCCATGGTGCTTTAGCAGGAGGGCATGCAATACTGTGATTAGCTTTCTCTGTGGCTGTGCTAAATGCCAGAGGCATTCTGGGCAGAAGTGTATGCTAATTAGCACGTGATCTCCTCCAGAAATACTTGATATATAAAGCATTGACTCAGCCAAGTGATTCAACGAATCACATGACTGAGCAAATTAACAAAGCCTCTAACAGTCTGTTGTGTTAATGAACACAGCCGAAAGCTCATGCTCACCCAATATGGTAGAGGTAAGTGCAGGAGAGTTTAATGGACAGGTAGTGTTGGGGTGTGTGTGCATGTGTGTATGTGTGGGACTACATGTTTGAATATGTGTGAGTGTGTGTCTGCCTGGGTGGTGGCAGTAGGGAGGTCAATTATAGGATAGGTAGGGCAGGTGTTTGTGTGTGGGAGGGCTGTCACACTTCCACATTCTCCTAGACTAAGAAGAAAATCATGCAATATTGGGTCAGAAGGAGACACTAGACACCAGGGATACTTTGCATAACATACTCTAAAGGCACTAAAACAGATTCAAACCCTGTACCCTTCCACCAAGGATATTAGTCCTCTGCACCACCACTAGGCACCAGAGGTGGTTAAGAATATTACCCAAATGTTATTAGAAAACACAGGTAAAGTAAAAGGGGGATACGATTTTGAACCCTGCACCCTTGCTACACAGAGTAGGAGCAGTAACACAGTCCAGTAACAAATCAGTCAGCTCACAGTCAAGGTTCTTTTACACAATAAGAAGTATGAAGCACTAATGTCTGACATGATTCAATGGTTGTGACTTACAAGGAAACTACCTATAAGTGACAACAGCAGAAGTACATGCGTGTGGAGGGGAAGCTCTAGTGCAAGGCAAAGAGGAATACTGGAAGACATCACCGAGAATATTAAAACTACTACTGAAACCTACTTAAAAAGCAACAGGTTTGGCTACACTAAGCAGTCTATGGTCACTAAGAAAATGCAACTCAGATATTTGGTATTACTGACTGACAGTAGGAATCCCATGATTTACAAACGCAGTAACAAAATCATGAAAAGAGACATTTGGCTATTCTCTCAACTAGGAGCAGATAAGAGGTATATGGTGTGTGTGTGTGTGTGTGTGTGTGTGCGTGTGTGTGTGTGTGTGTGCGTGTGCGTGTGTGTGTGTGTGTGTGTGTGTGTGTGTGTGTGTGTGTAGTGTGTATACATTTATATATATATATATGTGTGTGTGTGTGTGTGTGTGTGTGTGTGTGTGCGTGTGTGCGTGTGTGCGTGTGTGTGTGTGTGTGTGTGTGTGTGTGTGCACGTGTGTGTGTGTGTATGTGTGTAAGAAAGTGACTGGAAGGGATGCTTCTGCCAATGCAATGTGTAGGCTACCAGTGGTATCTATGACTGGAAAGTGCTGATTTACACTTGTAGTAGTTAAGGGTAATTCTGAGACATGCAAATTAACTTATAATGAGGTCTTTCCTCATTGCTGCTAATGGGTCTCCGAATTATAACTCTACTTATTATATAAAGACATCCTTTTTCTGCAGATCTTACAGCCACTGGTGCGGTTCTTTCTTAATCCCTAGGAAGGTGTTAAGTTAAATGTTTGATTTAAAATTAAGTAGGAAATGACCAGACTGGGTGAGACAAGCTGACACTTTATAGTTTTTGAAAGACTGTAAGTAAAATAAACTAATTAAAACAAAACAAAGCTCTTTTCTAATCTATATAGCTAGCTTCCATAAATATAAAACATTTGCTTGTATTGTGTGACTAGAGACACCAAATTTCCATCATTAAAAGGCAATTCTGCATGTAGTACATAGTCTTAAACTCACGAAGAAAAATAAATTACTCCAGCACAGACCAGTGCAGTATTTTGAATGGTAGAGTTGACACTTCTATTCAATTTTCTGGATGTCCTGGATTTAATTCCTGCCACAGGGCTTCATGACAGTCTGTCTGTCATTCTCTTTGGTTTGTCTACGTTCCAGTAATTTCCATATGGTTTATTAAAAGAAATATTCCATTATTTACGTTTCTAACATGAGATTACATCTGCAGCTGCTATATATCTGCATAATAAACTCACATCTATGTCAATATTTCTAAGATCTACAGAATAACAGCCTTCAGAAAATTGTTCAGAATTTAAATTTTGCAGTATACAGTCCGCAAAATGAAAGTTACGCTTTGCACACAGGAAAAGTCATTAATTTGACTGAAAAACAACATCCCACTTCCAAACACTCAAACACATAATGAATAAAAAGTTTTTTTTTTATGGAAAGAATGTATTAACAACAGAGGCAGTGAAATGAAAGCCTAATACACTGAAGAAGTGTGACTGGAAAACAAATTCCTCATTTCAATGATGAAACGCTGTAACAAGAATCTGAATGTATCTCTCCATATTTCAAGTACCTTTTGAAGTTGGCTTAACAGAAGATGCCCTTCTGGGGAAACCAATATGTAATCTGGCAGAAACATGTATATTATACAATTGCCCCTCACAGTCAAGGACATTTTATTTTTCTCAAATGAACCTTCTATCTTTCTTCATGTTTCTTTCACTCAGTATGATTAATTTAATAAATAACAGCATATTATATGCTACACTTACTGTTAATCACTTGTCCAGGAAATTGGTTTTATTCAGAAAAATCCCTAAGACATCTTCTTCAGAGATTTTTGCACAATGGTTAATAGTTAATATTTGCTACCAGCATCAGTCTGGCTACATTTCGTCTATGTGTAGTCGTTGCATTTGTAGACTTCTTCATCCTAGATTTTGATGGGTTTCCTTTCACTTCTCTATCAGAGATCTGAGAGGTTTTGAATATGTTCTATAAATCGTGGCTTAATTCTTAACTGAGTGACCCAGTCCTGAAGTACCTAAGGTGACAAAAGTGGCAGGCTTCAACTTATAGCACTTGTTTGAAATTTATTTTAATTCTGGATTTGTTTTTTATTTCACTATGAGCAATAACAACAACAAAAAAGTCATCTGTGACATTTCATTTCATGAAAATTTTATTTGTCTAGCTGTATAACATGACTGGCAAAGCCATGTTTTCTTTGAGACACAAAGTCATTTTTATAATAGAATGACATTCCCTATTAATATGATACAGTTTTATATTGATTTTAAAAGGTAAGATAAGAGGCAGTCCTGTGTCCTTTCATGTGTACTCTCTGGATGCAGGAATGCACTGCAGTGATGTGAGATTGCACTCTATAGGGCCCTGATCAGAATTTGTTTGCAATGATTAGTCAGAAAAACATATTTTATGCTTAGATTAGTTTGTGATGACTAGATTTGAAGAATTTGTTTAAGTATTTTTTACCCTTTAGTTCTGCATACTGTATAATAATGAAAAAGAAATTTTACTGTAATATCTTCAAATAGGTACATGGGTCTTCTAGTTGCCATTTTCTGATTGATAGGTACTCATTATGTATTGGTTCATAAGTAATTCAGTATGCACACAGTGTGACATTTACAAGGAGAGTAGTTGACCTGTTTTTTCAGTGGTCCATTACACTTCAATAATGACCAAACAATAAAAAGAGAACAGGCACGCTTTATCCTACCAGCTATTGCTGTGGTTATAGTCACCTTCCGCACTCTGATGTCCTCAGTCATAATCAAGTGGGATTAATGATACACTGCAAACATTGTTACTACTTTCTCTTATGTATTATGTGGGATTATAAAATTAAAAGGTTTAAAAATTACAGCAAGTTAATTACATAGTTTCCCACAATTACCAGCTGTGTCAAAAAGAAAACATCTGGTGGGATCTCATTAATGAGAGCTCACACAGCACCAGATTCCCTCATTATCCTAATATGGTAATGAACCCTGGTCCACCATAATGCATAATGACTGTGAATTCTTTATTGACTTGAGGATACAAAGAGGAAAGGCAGCTTGGTTATGTAGGACATGCTTTACCAAGTATTTACTCATAGCTACTTACTAAGGCACAGCGTAAATCACTATGCTGCCTTACGTCACTCTCTTGTATAGGGCTGCCAGGGTACTCAGCACTACAATACGTCCTGAGCATGGAAGCTCCTGATATTCTGTGGTCCAGTTCCAGAAAACTGGATAGGAATGTGCACTCCTAGGACTAGTTATCATAATTTACTAAACATGCTGTACAAGGTGCATTGATGCATTTGCACACAATGTTGATAAATATGAGGGCCTGTCTCTAAAAACCTAAAATAATGTACATCTAGATTTTATATGGGCATTTTTTTGTAAAACATCACTTTTAAAGCAGAAATGCAGACCTCTGTAAGTACTTACTAATATCAATGTGCACCAAGATGCCAAATGCTCACCCAACTGGTTCACAAATCATGGCTATACAATAGGAGAAAGAAATTGCTGTCTAAGAGTAGGAAGGACCAGTCCCAAAACTGGAAACACTCCCTCCTTGATTTAAAGATGCAAATAAGACTCCTAGTGAAGTCCTCCAAAGCTAACTACAAATCCAAATTAGCTTCCCCAACTAAAGATAACCACAAGTCATTCTTTAGTTACATCAGTAACCTCAAAACATAGGCCCAGATTTGCACTGAACTCATAGTTAATGGTACTATATATACAGAACCTGTGGATATAACAAATCTTCTGGCTGACAAGTTCAGTGAAAACTTCACTTTACTATCCCCTCCACATATACCCCAAAGCATCCCTAACATCTGGCCCCACCTAGGTTCCCTGAGAAACAGGTTTTAAATGCCCTCTCCAAGGCCAAAAATACAGCCTCTATGGGACCAGACAACATCCCAGGCTTTGTTCTACATGGGTTAGAACAGGAATTAACATCACCATTGGGCACGCTTTTCAATCATAGCCTAAGCACTGGTTTTGTTCCAGCTGAAAGGAAAACAGCTACCATCATCCCTTTCCACAAAGTGGGAGCATCCATAGACCCTGGGAACTATAGACCCATTAGCCTGATCAGCCTTATCTGTAAAGCCATGGAATGAATCATCATGGATCTTATTAATAAGGATATAGTAAATCTCCAGACACTCAACCCCAACCAGTCTGGCTTTGTGAAGGGAGATCATGCATGTTAAACTTGGTGGACTTCTTTGAGACAGTCACTAAAGCGCTAGACAAGGGCAAATCTGTGCATAAGGCCTACCTAGACTTAAACAAGGCCTTTGACACAATCCCCCACTCAGGCATCATTTATAAACTCACCCAACTGGGTATCAACCCATGTATTATCAGGTCAATTGTAAACTGGCTCACTGATAGAACTCATATGGTCAAAATAGGGGACTCCAGTTCTTGCAGCAGACCCATGACCAGTGCTGTTCCACAGGGATTGGTTCTGGCACCCCTACTGTTCAGAATCTACTTCTGTGAAGTACAGGCTAAAACTAAGGACTGTGGCTGGCAAAGTTTGCTGATTACTGCAAACTGGGATTAATCATTTAATCTCCTAGCGATGTCAACATCCTTCAAGAAGGTCTTACTCAGACTAATGACTGGTGTAAAAGTCATGGTCTTAAACTTAATGCAAAAAAATGCATTATCATGCCCTTTTGCAAGGGTGATGTTCAGGCAAACTACCACATCAATAGCAATACCCTGAGCACACAGTCAGTGGTGAGGGATCTGGGCACACAGATCGACAGAATCCTTAACTTTGATCACCATGTCTCCACAGTGGTAAGAATGACATTTTATATTGCTCATCTCATAAGTAAGGGCATTGCCTCCAGATTAAAAAAAGGTTATAACCCCCTGTACTCTTCCCCTCATCAGACCAAAACTAGAGTACAATGCTCCTTTTGTTATGTTCCTTTCCAAACACTTTCAGCAACAGGAGAGACCACAAAGGTTCCTTACAAAGAAAATTCAGGGTCTTTGAGATCTGTCTTATGTGGACAGACTGAAATTATAGTCACTTTACTCTGTGTCATACAGACTGCTCAGAGGTGACCTGTGCCTTGCATATAGAGCAATCTCTGACCCAGCTTTAATGGAAATGTTGCAAATTCGCAGTCAAATGGCAAAGGGGTCACTCGCTCATTGAACCTTAACCTGATACGTGACATCAACAGAACTTGATGGAGAGACATATTTTCTCTCACAGAGATTACTGCTCCTTTGGAACAAGCTTCCTATTCGTGTTAAACAAAACCCCTAATTGGACCTATTTAAGGGTAATTTGGATGACTGGAAATTCACCCAAGGGGTTCCACCTGTGTCCCTTTTGGACAGGGGCAATAGGTGCTGATTTTAGTGTCTACTTGAACCAGACACCCTTGGGAACACAGGTTGAACTTGGCTAGGCTTGTAAGGGCACTGGGGCCATTAGCCTAGTAACTTCCCATGATCCTGTGAGCCTATGATCTTTAGTAAATGAATTAGCAAAAATAATCATGCTCATTATATCTCACAATATATATAAACTATTTGTGACAATACATTATATTTTTGGCAATTAATTTGTTATTTTAATTTCTTTAAATTATTTTGGACAGATGCCTGGGCATATGAGAATTTTAAAACACATAACAAGATTAATACGCAAGGCATCAGACATGAATGAGAGGTGTGCAATATTTATAAACAAATAAAATAGAATATATCCATTGCATATCTGTAAATTACTAGACAGCATAATCAAATGCAGTCAGAAGGCTTCATACAACAAATACAGCATAGCTCATTAGTAAAGATTATGTGACACATCTGCATCTTCCTTGCAAGCTGAGATGACTATTCCATGGCTATTTGAACGGAGACCTCTTGGAGTGTTTGTGAATTACATTAGAAGGACCTAAAATGATAGTAGGATCATTTAAAGATGCATGCGTTCATTTTAAGCCTTTGTGACATGGTTTCTACACATGTGTATGATTTATAGAACAGAACAAGATGATTAGAGTAGATCAGCAACAAAACGAGACAAGTGGTCAGTAATGAATTTATAATTTAAGAAGCAGGTAAACTCTTTCTCTTCCTGATGACTCATCAGTCTGCTTTACTTAAGAAGATACATTGATATTGTTTCAACAAGAGAAGAGGAATATACCTACAGTTTTCAGTTAACTGTGATTTGTATGGATGTAAGGTTACTAGCATAGATTCAACAATGGACTGTTTCTACTTAAGCTAAATTTCGGCAGGCCTTAACTTTCGCTGATTCATATCAACGGTTTAAGAAGTCATGCATGTTAAAAGAATTTCATAACAATGTCCATCATTAGTAAATCCTGTGGCATAAAATCATTTCATGGCAAGAAGTTTTATTTTTCCAGAATATTATTGACAGTAACCGAGACTACACAAAGGCACATTTAATATGGTGGACTACAAAGACTAACTTTTATTACATGAAACAAAGCACTGTTTAGCTTAGGTGTCACCTCCTGGAATCTTTTCTAATCATAATTCACAATCTCTAAATTAATAATAAATCATACAATCATCATCTAGTGCTAGATCAGCCAGTTACATTTTAGAATGTTCTTATACACTGCATCCATACTTTTCCTTTACACAAACAATTATTTGTTCATTACAGAACTTGTAATAAACTCAAGGACAAAATGTAATGCAGACAGTCCATATTTCTAACTGTTTCTCCTAAGCAAGTGATGCTCCATAATATTTCTTTGTCTATAACAAAGCAGAATTATGATGTCTTACCTAAATTTGCAACAAGCAGCTGTAGCATAGTATTTTATAGAACTCAAATTCTTTCTGGCCTAACTTGCACAGAAATAATTCTTACAGAAGCCAGGTATATTCTCCAGCCAACTTGCTTAAAAATAATGTCTGAAATACAGACATCCATTCTGACAGTTGTAATGTCTAAAATAATTTTACTACAAAGAATCCCTCAACAGTTCCCTCTTTTAATTCATTCAATAACTTATGAATTTAACTTTCATCACCCAAGAGAGGGGATATAAGAGACCTGAGCTAAAGCTGCATTAGATAACCATCTGATTATTTTATCCACAGATTTGCACTGAGAAGTAACTTAGCAGGATATATATGAGGTGCAGGAGAAATGAGCACTAAGTTAGTAACACACCTAGTGGATTGAGTATTTGAATAGCAGCACTCACTACATGCATTTATATAGGTTCATAGGTTCATAGGTGTGTACAAGGCTAATGGCCCTGGAGCCTTTACAAGCCTATCCCATAGGATTACCCGGGCATCGTGCCACCCGAACGAGTATGCATACATACTCTACGATTATTGTTAATTTATTTATTTTATTTTATTTTATTTTATTTTATTTTACATTTGTTGATGGATACATGTCCATTTTCACACATTGACAGTACTTCATTTATATTAATACAGGTTACATATATATTCAATTGATTATAATACACAGAGCAAAAAAAAAAAAAAAAAAAAAAAAAAAAAAAAAAATTTCTACCTGTTATTCATGTGAAACAGTGCACCTCCCTGACCCTCTTCAAATGCAACCTAGATCAATGGATGGGTGACCACAAGTTCACTCCCGGGGTGGTGCCCATTCCCTCCTGGACAGAGAAAGTTGGTATTAGCTACCATAGACCTTTATCTCTGTGAACTTTACTCACCTAACTATTGACAATTGGGAACTTGGGATAATTATGGCTAGGCTTGTAAGGATTCTAGGGCCATTAGCCTAGTAATCGTCTATGAACCTATTAGAACCTGTTTTTACCATGTTATCATTAATGTGCTACATATGAAATATAACAAAATCAGAATTATAAATGCTACATCTACAAACCTCTACATCTACAAGCCTTTTGACAATCTTTTCCCCCAACCTGGAAACATATTGTTTATCTATGCCCATGGTGAGCAATCAGCCCCTTTGGATTATAAAAAAAAATCTGCAACTTGCCAAGATGTACCCAGATGATTTTTAGAATGATTGTGCAATATCTGTATCTTATACCCTGCCAATTTTTTGTTGGTTGCTACTCTCTACATGAATGAAGGCTTCTATATGTCTATCACTAATTTTGCCAGTGTTGAAATCCTCTTGCAAAACTCATGTTAATTTACGTTCAGAAACTGAAATTTGCGTAAAGACATTATCTGCATTTTCCTAACACAAAATAAATAATTTTACCTGATCTTACTTTGCATTACAAAGTACCTATTTTTTTTATGTTTCAGATTAACAATTACTAGTTATTCACAAATTAAACCCTCAATCTTCTGATTTTTATCATTTGAACATTTTCTTTGGTTTTTAATTGTAAACATAAGAAATTCTGTTACTTTAAATATTTTAGTCATGGCAACTGGTGTTACACTGTTTATTGATATTGATGGTAAGTCAGCTTTCTGTATTTCCAGTGCTGGTATAAATTTGGCACATTTGCACAAAGCTGTTTGCTATGTTGGTGCCTTGTACAGATGGAAACATCTAGAAACATTGCTTATTTTCATTATACTGTGAACGTTTACTGTGCTATTTATTGTTTTTTTTCACTTCCTCAAAGTTTAAAGTTGAATTTTCAAATTGCTGTAAGTACTGCTGTTCTGCACTGAAATACATTGTAAGTAGTGTTTCTTAGTTAGTATTAAGCATCTGTTTGAGGTTCCTTAACACTTGGGCTCCAAACCAGTCATTTTACATTAAGTTGATCAAAGTCTGCACTCGAGTGGCAGGAGAGGGCTGATTTCACCTATCTGAGCTGGGAATTGCTGGTGGAAAGCCGATTGTGTGCTTACCTGATTGGCTTTAGAGCATAGTTAGTGTAAAACCTGCTTTTTTATGATCATATATAAGCCTTGAATTTAACCCAGCCACTGGGGATGCACAAGCCAGTGCATTTCTTTGTGCCAGTCACAAGCCTGGATAAATGGGGAGGGTTGCGTCAGGAAGGGCATCTGGCGTAAAACATCACCAAATAATTCATGCTGACACCAGTAAATATTTCCATACCAGATCGGTCGAGGCCTGGGGTAACAATGACCGCCACCAGTACTGTTAGCCAACAGGGTGCAGGCGGAAATTGGTCTACTGTTGGCCAAAGGAGGAGAGGAGGTGGAAGGCATGGCTGAAGGCAGGAAGAGAGGAGAAAGGCTAGCACTGTGGTAGTGAGGGTCAGAACTTTGAATGTTGGCAGTATGACTGGTATAGGGAGAGAGCTAGCTGATATGATGGACAGAAGGAAGGTTAGTATATTGTGTGTGCAGAGACCAGATGGAAGGGGAGTAAGGCTAGGTGTATTGGAGGTGGGTTCAAATTGTTTTATCATGGTGTGGATAGAAGGAGAAATGGCGTAGGAGTTATCCTGAAGGAACAGCATGCTAAGAGTGTTTTGGAGATGAAAAGAGTGTCAGATGGAGTGATGTTTATGAAGCTGAAAATTTATGGTGTAATGATGAATGTTGTTAGTGAATATGCTCCACAAGTTGGGTGTGCGATGTATGAGAAAAAAAATTTTGGAGCGAGTTGGATGAAGTGGTGATGACTGTACCCAAAGGTGAGGAAATGGTGACTGGAGCAGATTTCAATGGGCATGTTGGTGAAGGGAACAGAGGGGATAAGAAAGTGATGGGTAGGTATGGTGTTAAACAAAGGATTGCAGAAGGTCAGATGGTAGTGGATTTTGTGAAAAGAATGGACATGGCTGTGGTGAATACGTATTTTAACAAGAGGGAGGAGCATAGGGTGACATACAAGAGTGGAGGAAGATGCACACAGGTGGATTATATCTTATGTAGGAGGGCCAGTTTGAAGGAGATTGGAGACTGTAAAGTGGTGACCAAGGAAAGTGTAGTTAGGCAGCATAGGATGGTGGTTTGTAGGATGACGTTGATGATCAAGAAGAGGAGGAGGAGTGTGAGAGCAGCACCAAGGATAAAATAATAGAAATTGAAAAAGGGTAACTGTGAGGTGGAGTTCAGGGATGAGTTAAGACAGGCACTGGGTGGCAGTGAAGAGTTACCAAATAGCTGGGTAACTACGGCAGAGCTAGTAAGGGAGATGGCTAGAAAGGTGCTTGGTGTGACATCTGGACAGAGGAAGGATGACAAGGAGACATGGTGGTAGAGTGAGGAAGTACAGGAGAGTATACAGAGAAAGAGGTTGGCAAAGAAGAAGTGGGATTGTCAGAGAGATGAAGAAAGTAGACAGGAGTATAAGGAGATGAGGTGCATGGCAAAGAGAGAGGTGGCGAAGGCTAAGGATAAGGCATATGAAGAGTTGTATGAAAGGTTGGACACTAAGGAGGGAGAAAAAGACCTGTACGGATTGGCTAGACAGAGGGACCGAGCTAGGAAAGATGTGCAGCAGGTAAAGGTGATAAAGGATAATGAGGGAAACATACTCACAAGCGAGGAGAGTGTGTTGAGGAGATGGAAAGAGTACTTTGAGGTGATGATGAATGAAGAGAATGAGAGGAAGAGAAGGTTGGATGATGTAGGGATAGTGAATCATGAAGTACAATGGATTAGCAAGGAGGAAGTAAGGATAGCTATGAAGAGGATGAAGAATGGAAAGGCTGTTGGTCCAGATGACATAGCTGTGGATACATGGAGGTGTTTAGGTGAAATGGCAGTGGAGTTTTTAACTAGATTGTTTTATGAAATCTTGGAAAGTGAGAGGATGTCTGAGGAAAGTAGAAAAAGTGTTTTGGTACCGATTTTTAAAAATAAGGGTGATGTGCAGAGCTGTAGTAACTACAGAGGGATTAAATTTATCAGTCACATCATGAAGTTGTGGGAAATAGTAGTGGAAGCTAGGTTAAGAAGGGAGGTGGTGATTAGTGATCAGCAGTATGGTTTCATGCTGGGAAAGAGCACTACAGATGCGATGTTTGCTCTGAGAGTGCTGATGGAGAAGTACAGAGAAGGTCAGAAGGAGTTGCATTGTGTTTTTGTAGTCTTAGAGAAAGCATATGACAGGGTACCTAGAGAGGAGTTGTGGTATTGTATGAGGAAGTTGGGTATGTCAGAGAAGTATGTAAGAGTGCACAGGATATGTATGAGGGTAGTGTGTCAGTGGTGATATCTGCGGTGGGAGTGACAGATGTGTTTAAAGTGGAGGTGGGGTTACATCAAGGATCAGCTCTGAGCCCTTTCTTATTTGCAATGGTGATGGACAGGTTGACAGATGAGATCAGACAAAAGTCCCCGTGGACTATGATGTTTGCAGATAACATTGTGATCTGTAGTGACAATAGCAAACAGGTGGAGGAGACCCTGGAGAGATGGAGATATGCTCTAGAGAGAAGAGGATTGAAGGTCAGCAGGGCTAAGACAGAATATATGTGTATGAATGAGAGAGAGAATAGAGGAATGGTGAGGATGCAAGGAGTAGAGGTGACAAAGGTGGATGAGTTTAAATACTTGGGATTAATAGTTCAGAGTAACAGTGAGTGTGGAAGAGAGGTGAAGAAGAGAGTACAGGCAGGATGGAGTGGGTGGAGAAGAGTGTCAGGAGTGGTTTGTGACAGATGAGTACCAGTAAGAGTTAAAGGGAAGGTCTACAAGAGGGTAGTGAGACCAGCTATGTTATATGGGTTGGAGACGGTGGCATTGGCAAAAAGGCAGGAGTTTGAGCTGGATGTTGCAGAGTTAAAGATGTTAAGATTAGCACTGGGTATGACAAGGGTGGACAGGATTAGGCATAAGTATATTAGAGGGTCAGCCCAGGTTGGAAAGTTTGGAAACAAAGCCAGAGAGGCATGATTATGTTGGTTTGGACATGTGCTGAGGAGGGATGCTGAGTATATTGGGAAAAAGAAGCTAAGGATGAAGCTACCAGGTAACAGGAAAAGAGGAAGGCCTAAGATAAGGTTTATGGATGTGGTGCGAGAGGATATGCAGGTGGTTGGTGTGAAAGAGCAAGATGCAGAGGACAGGAAGAAATGGAAACAGATGATCCACTGTGGCGACCCCTAAATGGAACAGCTGAAAGAAGATGATGATGATATAAGCCTTGAATTTGTGAGAATCTACTCTTCATGCAGCATTAATAATTGGAGCCGTGTATACACACAATCACTAGAAGATGAAATTTCTGTATAAAAAACACCTTGGAACTTTACCTCAGTCCCACGTTATACACGTGGCAACTAGTTTGTATGGTGCCCATTATTTCCACACCTAGTTAGGACTGTTTAGGTCTACCTTACCTTATTATAGCACACAGTATTATTGCTGCTTACAGATCATCTGGTTTGTTGCTGGGCAGCATTGCTGATTAAGTTAGCTGCAGATTAAACCAAGTAAGCATCCTTCCCTCATCTAGATACAAATACCCTTAACTCCTATCCTTTCAAATTAGGACCTGCAACCATGGATGGGCACTTTCCTGCTATCTCTGCATCCAGTTTGGTGGACATGGGTATCTTGAGACAATATAACAATTGTCTTATAGACACTGACAACCACTTAATTCTCAAACAGACACATACAGTATGTGAGAGATATAGTTACATATAAACATACTGGAGTCTAGACTCTCACATGCAGACACAAAAAACAACAATCAGGTTGGCAGAGACTCACATAAATCATGCATTGCACTCCTGAAGGACCGTACACATAGACCCACATATGTGGATGTGCTCAGATGTAACTTACCCAAACATCAAAGGCCTCTCAGGTCCAGTCCTCAGAAACTCTACATGCACACAAACAAGACAATTCCCAATCATAACACATAAAGCCACATCTCATTGTGTCGCAACTACCAAATCCCATAAGATGAAACATTCCATGACCCAATGTCTGGTCATAGGAGACTCCATTGTGAGACACACTGCTGTCCTTCTTAGCAGGGTGGATAAGGGGAAGGTTACAGTTAATAGCCTGTCAGGAGCCAGGATTCACCAGATCATGCAGGCACTCAGGTCACTTACCCCTAAGTACCAGTATGACTCAGTCATATTCCATGTGAGTGTGAATGATCTGAGTTGTAGCTGCTTGGGCTGTATGAAGAGAGGCATGATTGAGCTCTCAGAATGTGTGTCACAGGCAGGTATGAGCCTAGCACTGAGCAGCATTCTCCCATGTCAAAAGCTGATGCCATAGCACCAGCAGAAATGAATGACTTCAACAATCGGCGTAGGTACTGGTGTGAATCCAGAGGGGTCCGATACTTGTCAGCCTGGGAGGACATGGTTGAGAGGCCACACCGCTTTGTCAGGGATGGTCTTTATCTGTCACCTCCAGGCTTTCAGATATTGGCCAAAACATTATCCATCCCTATAGTGTCTTTTTTAGGAAATTCCAAACAGACAAACCTTCCAACATAACAAAAAGCTATGTGGGACAAGCTAAAGGTGGCACTGCTCAATGCTAGGAGCCTCAACAAGAAACTGCACTCCCTGGCAGTTGTCCTCATCCTGGAGAATGCTCTCATCTGCGCAGTTACTGAAACATTGTTCAAAGACATTGAATGGATGGCTATAACACCTTTCATACATTCCAACCACCCACTGAACATGAAATAGCAAAATGCAGAGGGGTATCTATCTACATAAAGGATAAACACACCTCGAGGCTGGTCAAACAATATCACATGCTTGAGCTATTCCATGTCCAACTAACCATGGGAATAATGCATTACCACATTCTTGCTAGTTACAGGTCTCCTACCATGAACCAGAAGATCTATACATCATACCTGAAATTACTAGAGTGACTCACCATCCAGCCCGATGACAAACTCATGGGTGATTTTAACTAGCTCTCCATTAATTGGGCGGTACACTTGACCACTAACATGCAGGCCCAAAGATTTCTTGACTTTGTAAATTCAATTGCCTTGGAGCAGCTAGTCTACACTCCCATTAGGGGAACAGATACCCTAGATGTGGTACTGAAAGTATGGGAGAGTGCTGCACCCCCCCCCCTTCCGGGTGATGTCCTCACTGGTAAGATCAGATCACAAAGCAGTCTCCCTTGAAATAAAGGTAAATCTAGTACCTCATCTAACCCCCAAAACTTTAAGAACTTTTCTAGGGTAAATTATCCATTATTAAGGGACTGCATAGCTAGTTTCCACGCTCCCCCAAATCTAGAAAACATAGAAACCTTTTCAGAGGTGTACACAAAAGCCCTGTATGACCACATAAACAACTGCATAGAAACAGTACCAGACTGAAACAAGTCTAGGGCAAACAGCAAAAACAAACCACCCTGGTGGACCCCTGGTATTAGTAAGTTGTACAACAAAAGAAAGAAAATCCTGTTGAGTAGTAAGAGGGAATGAGAGGGAATGTACACAACAGAGCAAAAAGTCCCTCATTAGTCTAAATAAATGAATCAGGAAGTAATCAAGTCCCTGAAAGTAGACTTTGAGGTGAAAATAGCCTTCAAAGCTAAGGATAACCATAACGCGTGTTTTAGTTATGCCCACAGTCTTGGGCAGCACTCAACCATGTCCAGAATTAGTTGTCGACGGCATCACCGACACTCAGCCAGAAGATCTAGCAAATTTGCTGACTGACAAATTCAGCTTAATTTTCACCTCCCCATCACCCCCAGTTCTTCCCCAAGAAATACCCTCCACCATTCCACTGCCAATTATCACTTAAGAACAGGCTACCACTGCACTCAGTAAAGCTAAAAACATGGCTTCAGTGGGGTCTGATGATATACCATGTTACCTCTAAAACAGATTAAATGAGGACTTATCAAACCTAGTAGGATTTCTGTTTAACCACAGTCTCCTGACTGACTTTGTCCCAGTATAGTAGAGGACAGCAAAGAGTCATCCCTATGCATAAAGGGGGACCATCTAATGACCCAGGAAACTACAGACCCATAAGTCTGACCAGCCTTATATGTAAGGCCTTGGAAAGAATAATCATGGACCTGATAAATAATGACATGGGAAACCTCCAGACACTGGAACTGACCCAATGCAGCTTTGATAATGGCAAGTCATGCCTACTGAATCTGATGACGTAACTAAGGCCATGGATGAGGGTAAAACAGTCCATACTGCCTACCTCTACCTGTCTAAGGTGTTTGACATAGTTCCCCACTGAGGTATTATAAATAAACCCACAAAACTGGACATAAATCCCTACTTCACCAGATGGCTCATAGAAAGGACACATTTGGTTAAAGTGGGTGAATCCAGGCCCAGCAAGAGGCAATTTACTATGATGTGCCACAGGGCTCAGTGCTGGGTCCACTCCTGTTTGGAATATACTTCTCTGAAGTCAAGGCTAATGTGAAAGGCCTCTGAATGACAAAGTTTGCCAACAACTGCAAGCTGGGGACAGTCACCGAATCCCTCAGTGATGTAGATATTCTTCAGAAGGGTCTAGATATGACAAAAGATTAGTGAGAGAACCATGGCCTAAAACTAAATGTCAAAAAATACATTATCATACAGTTTGGGAATTAAAATACCCCTACAAATTGCAACATCAATATCACAGCCCTAAGAATAGACTCAGTGGTAAGAAATCTAGTTACACAGATAGATAGTGGCCTGAACTTTGACCACCATGTGTCTACAGTGGTGAAGAAATCATTCTATGTGGCACAACTTATAAGTAAAGGTATGGCATCCTGATCCAAGGAATTTATAGTTCCACCAATAATCAAGTACAGTGCAGCGTTGGACATGTATTTGACTAGGCACTAGCTGGACTGACCTCATAGGTTCCTTACAATGAAAATACAGGAAGTAAACAACATGTCTTATGTGGAGAGAATAAAAGCCTTGTCCCTTTACTCTGTCTTCTACTGACTATTAAGGAATGACCTATGACTGACCTATGAGGCACTCACACATCCAGACCTGATGGAGCTGCTACACATCTAAAAGTCAAACAGCATGAGGGTCACCTGATCTAGGAATCCAAACTTAGTCAGCGACTCAAGCAAAATATGCTGGAGAGACTTACCCTTGTTTGGAACAGGCTTCCTATTCACATTAAGCAGAGCCCTTGCCTTGCCTTGTTTAAATGCAGTTTGGATCAATTGCAAATTTACACCTGGGATACTGCCTATGTCCTTTATGGACAGGGGCAATCTGTAATTCATGCAATGCACAGGCACAAATCCATGCTATCCACTTACCCCTAGGGACCATATATTGGGTAAAATCGGGTTATATTGGCTAGGCTTGTAAGGGGTCTGAAGCCATTAGCCTAGTAATCTCCTATGAACTTATGAACCTATAGACAATGTTTCATGGTTAGGGAAATTTTAAACCAGTTACCCTAAAATGCTGGTTTATTAACCACTACCACGAATAGGTCAAAGCTGGTACTGAAAAATGACTGGATGTACACTTTTATGAAATGTGTAACATAAGTCAATGATACATGAGTTGGATGGTGAAATGTTCAACCTCAGATAAGTTCCAGTTGTTTATAAAAAACACAAAAACAAAAAAAAATAAAAAAATTAGAAAAACATCCATGACCAGCAGATAAAATCAAATATTTAATCCCCTCTAGTGCCTCGGCTAAATACCTTCAAGGAGTAAATCATAACTTACAAAAATATACAATATATATTAAAACTAATCAAGAAACAAATAGAATAATTATAACTTACAAAAATATACAATATATAGTAAAACTAATTAAGATACAAATAGAATAATAACTTAATTAGAAAAAAAAATATCAATTAATTAAGTATTTCCAATAACTTTCATTATTTAACCCCCCAGGTACCAAAGTACTATATTTCAAGATATACAAAGCTTCCTTATATAGCAATTTATCTTTCAGGGCAACATTTTGACCTACTTTCTGAATTATCTGTTCCAAAATACAAACCCTTGGTAAAAATGCATTGCCCTGATGATACAATTGAAAGTGCATAGCCAAAAGGCTTTCCATATGTTCTTGTTTTAATATTCTTGAGATCTTAACTTAAAAGCCCTTTGACTTTCCCCTACATAAAATAAATTACAAGGATATTTCAAAACATAAACTATACTCTCAGTGTTACATGTAAATTCATTAGTCAGCTCAAATTTAATATTATTAATTGTCGAAAAATTATTAACTATTTGATTGCAAATTGAACTTTTACCACGCTGATAAGTACCTTTTTTTAAAAGAAATATTATGAGAAATATTATCAACTGGAAACTTAAAATGACTGTGAACTAACATGTCAGCTAAACTACAACCTATCTTGTAAGAAATACACAGAATAGGATTTATTAAACAAGATAAATCTTGATCTTTAAGAAGAAATTGTCAATAATATCTCAAACGTCTAGCAATTTGTTCACTCAAAACATTATAAACAGAAACAAAATAAATATTAGTTCTTTTATTAATATGCTGTTTGCTCATAATTGTTAAATAGGGGGGACTATGGCTACTATGAGGAAAACTATTCAAATCATTAAGGAAATCCTGACCACTATCTAAACCTGTCCTCCTATTTTGTTGTTTAATACACCCCTTGTCAGAATTGTTATCATTTTGCTTTTGTACAACTCTCTACAAGGATTCCATAACTGTCTCCCTGTTATAACCCTGTTAATAAACATCTCTGCTGTCTCTTGTATTTCAGTATTAAAAATATTATCCTCATTACAAAGTCTATCAAGTCGTAAAAATTCCCCATAGGATAATGATGAAATAAGATGAGGGGATGAGAGCTGTTCCCGTGTAAATATAGTTCACCCTCACCCAACTTCCTATGAACGGAAGTATACATTTTTCCACAACAAGAGCCTTTCAGATTAAGATCTAAAAAAGATACTTGCTCGTCCAATTGCAGACCATCAAAAGAAAAATTAAACCTATTATTTTGTAAACTATGAACAAAATCATATCATAACCACCCTTACAACAAAAATCAAATCATCAATATAATGAAAATAGTCCCCATATTTTAATTAATTTTCTTTAATATGCCATATCTGGCTTCAGTTTAATCACTGGTAATGAATGCATTTGGAGCACATGATGCGTCCTAAAATTCTTCAGTTAGAACACTTAATGTGGCTGATCAGAATATTTTATTATACAATGACTAGCCATTAACATTCAAAAATGAACACACAGATTGGTTCAGCACAACCAGTATGCCCATTGTAAATCAAGCATATACCAATGGGAAAAAGTCCAGTCACCCGGATTTTCTTCCATTAATATATGCTACAACTTTTTAAAGTTTTCCTCACCATTAAAAAAAATAACTAAATAAAATTAGAAATCCGGGCAGTCCGGAGGTATGAGAGAGACAGGGTGGGGCAAATACTAAGAAAATCAGGTATGTTATTCAAGACTAAATAAATGTACCTGATTCCTGATTTTCCTTGTATTTTCTCCACTCTCTCTGTCTTGTACCTCTAAAGCATCCAAATTTCAACTTAAAAAGAAAAAAAAAGAAAAAAGAGCAATGGACGTCTTCCTTTCTGCATTGTTTCCTTTCCAAAACCCTGATGCACTGTACAAGGGCGATGTTTTACAACAGTCCCCCTGCTCATTTCTCACAGGAATAGGCAGGGCTAGAGGGATTGACATGCCTAGTGGCTGTGATATACCATGCAAATGATGTATGATTGACATACCATGCAGATTTGCCAGTAATATCAAGAATATTCATTGTCTAATTCTAGTTTACCCTTTTATATAAAGTAGTGTGATCTTGGACTTGGTATATTTAAGTAGCATATATTAATTCAGCAAAAGAATACTTTTTAGGTATGAAGAAACAGTTAAAATGACATGACACATCTATTACTTCATCAAAAGAATGCTTTTTAGGTATGAAGAAACAGTTAAAATGACATGACACATCTATTACTTACAGTTAAAATGACATGACACATCTATTACTTACAGTTAAAATGACATGACATCTATTACTTCATCAAAAGAATACTTTTTAGGTATGAAGAAACAGTTAAAATGACATGACACATCTATTACTTCATCAAAAGAATGCTTTTTAGGTATGAAGAAACATTTAAAATGACATGACACATCTATTACTTCATCAAAAGAATGCTTTTTAGGTATGAAGAAACATTTAAAATGACATGACACATCCATTACTTCATCAAAAGAATACTTTTTAGGTATGAAGAAACAGTTAAAATGACATGACACCTATTACTTCATCAAAATAATGCTTTTTAGGTATGAAGAAACATTTAAAATGACATGACACATCTATTACTTCATCAAAAGAATGCTTTTTAGGTATGAAGAAACAGTTAAAATGACATGACACATCTATTACTTACAGTTAAAATGACACGACACATCTATTACTTCATCAAAAGAATGCTTTTTAGGTATGAAAATACAAGTTGTTGTAAGTGTTCCTCATTGTAGAAATAAAAGTCTGAGAGCCATGCAGCTGTGGTATTTATAAACTGTTTGATCATTTCCACTGTTTTTGTCGTCACAAGAAAGAAATACTTCAGTGTGCCTACAAAAAGTGCTACTTTCTGTTTGGGAGAGCAATAGGGATGTGCTTGTGTTGTGTTAACAAGTTCCCTGTCTGAAGGTGTGTTACAGCAACCCACTGGTCCTTACAGTGTTCAAAATAGAAACTTGGCTTTATCAGCACAAATAAGTCAATAAGGGTCTACATAATCTGCTGGATCTTAAAGAGTAAGTAATTGTTCCTGATTACTTCTGAATTTGCCCCCAATTCTGTTGAACTTTGTCCCTGTTTGGTTGAGAGCTCTGGGCTGTACAGAGTCTAAGCTTGTTCTCCACAGATCATACTTCTCAACTGTCCAGATTTTCACAGAATTTCCAGATTTTTGGCTCATATTTTTGGTTTGTTTCTCATAAAATTTATGGTTTTCTGGACAATCACTGGGATGATCTGAGGAGTCAAGTAATTAAATAATGACATGCATTTGAGTTTCAGACTTTAAATGATTCAGAAACTACATGTTAAAACAAATCCTGTTATTCTAGCAACATTTGAAGTTTATAAGAGCAATATTTAAAATATGTCCCTATTTTGGGGCCTTTGTCCCCATTTTGTAGGGCTTTGTCCAGATTTCTTGCACTAAGAGGTTAAGAGGTATGGCACAGATGCTTTTCATAAGCGCCCTATCCTGCACCTTCGAGAATGTTTAACTGTGCATAACTGATTATTTTATTTTATGTATCTTTTCCGCATGCCAGCAGTCCCGGATGAATATTCATGCTGGCGAACAAAACATCAGCATGTTTATTCAACAATATTGAAAAAAAATCATTTAGTGCTAGGTCTTGGGGGGGCCTTACTACTGTGCATCGGGGGGGTACTGTTGTAAAATAATGCTCTGCATAAACATGGGACATTAAGTCCCATACACATGTGCAGTACATCAAAAAAGCAGCAGGATATCTAACCAAAGTGGAAGAACACCACAGAGCCAATATACAAAGACTTTATTTAAGAAAAGTAAGCATTTATTTTTTCTTAAATAACGTCATTGTATAACAACAACAACCACCTCCTGGGTGTGTTACATTGAAGATTTACCCATGATTGCCTTTGTTTAATCACTCAGGCTTCATCCTTGTGATTAAACCACATCAACCATGACTAAATCTTCAATATATCACACCCAGTCATTGCTTATTGCTATAATATATATGCATTATTTACAGCCTAATCTGTTTTTCTCAATATTTTATCTTTTCTGTGTCAAGAAAAATCTTATTGTCATTAGATCAAGTCTCAGTTTATTGCAGAAATGATGGAAAGTTAATTTTCATAACTACTGTATAATGTCGCTTTAATGTAAATAAATGTTTCTAGAGTAAATCTATATTCTGATTTTCAGTTTAATATGTCATACAAACATAATGCATTCAAATAGCTCTGTTTTATGTAACTCAAAATATTGTCTCAAAATTAAAGCTTTGTTAGTTTCAAGAAAAATACACATCAGTTTAAAATGAAAACGTAGTAAGTAGTTTGCCATATTAGTACACGACAATGAGAACTTCCATTCTTTTTCTAATTGAAAAGGAAAAAGAAACATCCATTATTCAAAAGAGTTGACTTCCAACTTCATATTGAATGTTTGTGTCCTGCCTGACAGGTCCACTGTCAACAATTTCCACAAACCTTGTAGCCGTCTGGAGTCAATCAGAGTAATTTCTTACTACTCAACGACTTTTCTCTTGCCAGATTCAGTAACAGGAAAACATTTGGTTTCACCACCAGTGAGACTGAGAGGAGTATTTAACATGTAGCCAGGAATGTTGGCCTCAGTGCTTCATCTAATTTGTCCCCCAACTGAATCTGCTCAGTATGGTTTCAATCCAAACGTCTTTGAG
Organism: Protopterus annectens; assembly: GCF_019279795.1. Lineage (NCBI taxonomy): Eukaryota > Metazoa > Chordata > Ceratodontiformes > Protopteridae > Protopterus > Protopterus annectens. The sequence goes on from NC_056740.1 coordinate 456,627,120, forward strand.
AACTTCAGCCACTTAGAAAATATGACAAGATGATAGCCTGCTCAAAATACAAGCACAATAAATTTCTAGCTCAGGCTTACGATCTAGATCTTTTGCATGACTGGTGTCTACCATCCTGTACCTTTGCGGCCTTCTATCTCCCTGACATTTGGGTAGATTTTCATGCTGTACTGACCAATTTTTCCTTGTCAGTAAGAGTACCATCTTGGGTCTGCCTTGAAAATAATTCTTGTTTATTGAGATTAACCTGGTCAACACAGGCAAATAAATAAATAAACAAATAAATAAATGGCTTCCTGTCAGAACTGCAAGCTCTAATAGACATTTTGGAAAAATAAAAAACTGTCTATCTATCTATCTATTTCACACAAATAGCAAAATCAAGAAATTAAGAGACTTCCGGTTACAACTTTCAAGTATATTTGCAGGGGGCTTCATCTGAATACAATTCCCTTGGAATAGGTGTGCACCCCCCAAAGCCATGTTTCTTTAATATATGTATTGCTTGAGTGATCAAGCAAAACATCGCATTTAAACTAGTCAAGCACAACTGCTCAAAAATACAACCCCCCCCAAAAAAAAAAAAAAAAAAATATATATATATATATATATATATATATATATATATATATATATATATATACATTTTTTCAGGGGATATACCCCCCCATCCCACACTGCCTGTTACTTATATATACCAACTGTGAGATCACACTACAGTGGGAAAAGAGCAAATTTCAAATCTCTGCTGTACTGCGATCTTATGCAGACAAAAAGCCAGTATGTGTGATCACCTGATACCCACATTTTTCATTTTGAGGGAGTGAACTTTTGTCTGATTTATATATATATATATATATATATATATATATATATATATATATATATATATATATAATTACCTGGGAGTACAGTGCATTAAGTACTTGAACTGTTACTGCTAATGAGCTGTTTCCTGTACCCAGGGAACAGGGTTTGATTCCTTTCACCTCTATTTGCCTAATGTTTGACTCTGAGCAAGTCACTTAGACCATGCTCTTGTGTTGTCCCTGAAAATGGACACTTGTGTCCAGTGGGCTTATCTGGTTAAAAAAGTGTATTTACAAAAATGTTTGAGATTACTATGCCTCAGAATAACAAGTGTACTCTCGAGTTGGTGTATACTCAATTCTACTGCCCCTGCACTTTTTCCAAAGGATCAGAATTATGGTTTTCATACTTTCAACAGGTATTCCAGATAAATGAGATCAGAGAAGGAGTGGAAAGGAAAGCTTGCCTTTCTGCTGATTGCACAAAGTTGGGTGGAAAGGCTTATGTGCAATAACATGTGAAAGTGATAAGAGACTTCCCAAGACCAAAATCTTGAACTTCTTTGCTCAAGATTCTGGAAAAAAAAAAAAGAATCAGACAAAGGCCAAAACTGGGTACAAAAATTTATTGAACAGCAGGATTTGCATCAAGATGTACTTTCTGAGCAATGAGAAGTGTGTAACTATCTGGTAGTATTGACTGGCTAGAAAATTAAAATATGTAATGAGGGACACAGCAAGCATGTGAGGCAAAGTCAGGGATGTTCTGCAAAATTCTAGAAATTTGAGAGGCATGGCTAAGTATGAAGGCATTCAGTATATCAGAATAATGCAGCTCGGAAGAAAAAAAAGGTACAGGGCAGGAATGGAAGTAACAAGAATTAATAAGTGAAAAAGGGATTGAGGTGATCCACTAAATCCTTAAAGGTAAACAAAGTTGTATGAGACAACTATAAAGATGGCAGGCAAAATACAGTGATTTACATGATGAAACTACCATTTAAACACACTACTATCCCACTGAATAGAAAGCTGGTGAGATCCCATCAGGAGTCTAGTTTGCATTTCTCAAGACATTATAAATTTAAGGGCGTAGGATATATAGCTAGTTTTAGGCACCAGCAAACTCTGTGGTTGCTGGGGACACAGCTAGTCCTGTGCCTCCCAACCACAGAAAGTTATATTGTTTTGATATTTTGTTACATCTGACAAACAAACAAACAAAAGTAAGTACAGCAGTCTTCATCATCATTATCATCATGACCATCATTATCATCTTCATCATTATCATCTTCATCATCATCATCTTCTTCATCATCACCATCATTATCTTCATCATCATCATCATCACCATCACCATCATCATTATCTTCATCATCATTATCATCATCATCTTCATCATCATCTTCATCATCATCATCATTATCTTCATCATCATAATCATCTTCATCATCATTATCATCATCATCTTCATCATCATCTTCATCATCATCATCATTATCTTCATCATCATAATCATCTTCATCATCATTATCATCATCTTCATCATCATAATCATCTTCATCATCATTATCATCATCATCATCTTCATCATCATTATCTTCATCATCATCTTCATCATCATCATCATCATCATCTTCATCATCATTATCATCTTCACTATCATCTTCATCATCTTCATCATCATTATCATCATCATCATTATCATCTTCATCATCATCATCATCATTATCATCTTCATCATCATTATCTTCATCATCATTATCTTCATCATTATCATCTTCATTATCATCTTCATCATCATCATCTTCATCATCATTATCATCATCATCATCATTATCATCTTCATCATCATTATCTTCATCATCATCATCATCATCATCAACATTATCATCTTCATCATCATCATCATCATCATTATCATCATTCATCATCAACCCCTTTTTCCCCATTTTCTGTACATGGGGTCAGGGTATCACTTAACCTGTTGCCATCTATCTTGATTTATTACCACTCTCTTATCATCTTTAACAATCATGATGGACTGTCACACGTCTTCTCTCACACAATCCAGCCATCTCTTTGCTGGATGCCTTCAGTTCCTTTTGCCTTTGTCCTGTCTGTCCCAAATCTTCACCAGATTGTCTTCTTCTTTCCTGCACTTGTGTCTAGAGCCAGATCATGGTCAACTGGGGTCCTAGGAAGGGTAAGGGAGCAGCCCCCCCTTCTGCAGCTATCCCAGTTTCCCATTACTTGGCTGTCTTGCCTCAGTTACCATAAACACTGTTTAAACCTTAACAAATTATTATTAACAAAGACATTGGGAACCTCGAAACACTTGACCTGACCCAGTTCAGCTTTGTTAAGGGCAGATCATGCCTACTAAACCTGGTTGACTTCTCTGAGACAGTCACCAAGGCCATAGATGAGGGGAAGGTAGTTCACACAGCCTACCTTGACCTCGCCAAGGCTTTTGACACCATTCCCCACTTGGGAATTATAGAAAAACTCACTAGCCTGAACATAAACCCCTACGTCACGAGATGGGTTGCCAACTGGCTTACAGACAGAACTCACATGGTAAGAATAGAGGGCTGCAGGTCCAACTCTAAACCAGTCAAAAGTGGTGTCCCACAAGGCTTGGTCCTGGGACCCCTACTGTTTGGCATATACTTCTCAGAAGTACAGGCAAACACAGGAGGTCTATGGCTAATCAAATTCGCAGATGACTGCAAACTGGGAGCCATAATTGACTCTCCAGCTGACACAGACATTCTCCAAAAGGGCCTTACTGAGACGGACACCTGGTGTCAAAGTCATGATCTCAAGCTAAATGCCAAAAAATGCATAGTCATCTCGTTTGGGAAAAACAAACACCCACGAATTACCACATAGGTGGCAGCCCCCTTAATACAGAAGAGGTAGTAAGAGATCTGGGGACCCAGGTAGATAGTAATCTCTCCTTTGACAATCATATTGCCAAAGTAGTTAAGAAATCCTACTATGTAGCCCATCTAATTACTAAAGGGTTCGCATCTAGAAATAAAGAGGTTATAGTGCCCCTCTACTCATCACTCATCAGACCCATCATAGAGTACAATGCCTCGTTTGGGATGTACCTCACAAGACACTTCCAACAGCTGGAAAGACCACAAAAGTACCTCACCAAGAGGATTACTGGTCTCAAACATATGTCCTATGCAGCCCGACTTGAAAAACTCCAGCTGTACTCGACGGCATATCACTTACTCAGAGGTGATATCTGCCTGACTTACAAAGCCATGTCCAACTCAGAATTGATGGACATGCTCCACCTAAAGAAATCCAAGTGACTGCGAGCCACTCGCTCAAGTGAGCTAAACCTCACCACAACAATAAATAGAACATGCTAGAGGGATAGATTCCTGTCACAGAGACTTCCCATGCTTTGGAATAAAATTCCTAGCAACATTAGGCAGAGCCCCTCACTAACACTCTTCAAGACAAACCTTGACGAGTGGATGGTTAACAGAAAATACACCCCTGGGATCACTTCATTGGCTCTTCTTGACAGAGGCTCAGTTAATTAATCAATGGGGTGGCGAAAGCTGACACACTCTGGCTAGGCTTATAAATGCCCTCGGGCAGATAGCCTAGTACCTACTTATGAACCTATGAACCTATGAAACTTTCAGTGTGCTTATTTCTTTCTTCTTTTCTTTACAAAGATTAGAGAAATTTGGATTTAATTTAATTTAAAACTATTGTTTCTAATATCAGAGCACAAATACCAGTGGTCATTTGCTAAACAAAACAGTCTCACATAGAAAAACAGACTTACAAGCAAGAGCACCAGTAAACGCCTCTTCCCTGAAAATTCACATTCATTGAAAATGCATCAGGCCTGTGGCAAATTAAGTGTATCTTGGGTCCTGGGCTCTTTACAGAGAATGCCCCTGAACCCATTTTAGGACAATGGTTAAATACATGTGTTGTTTGATTCACCTACCTGATTATTTTAAATTATATTTCTTGTTTAATACAGTAACATTTCTTACAATGGGTTTTAAATTCATAGAACATTTTTCTAGTAAGCACTGAGTGTGTGTGTGTGTGTGTGTGTGTGTGTGTGTGTGTATATATATATATATATATATATATATATATATATATATATATATATATATATATATGGGTCTACTTCATATGATCGACAGTTCATATGATTGACAACATTTTCAGTAAGACCAACACACCTAAAGCTCAAACCACCGACAACTCAGTTGGTCGAAACTCATAACATCGACACATGGCATTCAAAGCATTATGCCCTTTCCCCACTGTAGCGCAGCCCTGGAGTTAGATAAAATAGATAGGGGGGGTGTGGGAGGCATAGCCGCCCACATACATAGTCAATTTTACAGATACATGTTGATAGTTATAACAAAGATGACGATATTTATCTAAATAATGTGGGGGCTACACCCCCCACACCCCCCATTGTGGGGGACTGTGACCCCCACACCCCCTATCTATTTATCTAACTCCAGGATCATGCTACAGTGGGGAAAGGGCATAATGCCTTGAATGTCATGTGTCGATGTTATGAGTTTCGACCAAATGAGTTATCGGTGTTTTGAGCTTTAGGTGTAGACCCATATATATATATATATATATATATATATATATATATATATATATATAGGTTCATAGGTTCATAGGTAGTACTAGGCTATCGGCCCAAGGGCCTACATAAGCCTAGCCAACAAGGTTCCCTGGCTTATGCCACCCAAGAAAGTTATTTTCCTGTGCCACTGTTGAGCAGAGACACAGAAGTGATCCCTGGGGTGTATTTCCTATTTCCCATCCACTCATCAAGATTTTTCTTGAAGAGTGCTAATGAAGAACTTTGCTTGACATAGATGGGTAGCCTGTTCCAGAGTATGGGAAGTCTCTGGGACAGGAATCTATCCCTCCAGCATGTCCTGTTTATTGTGGTGACAAGGTTTAGGTCCCTAGAGTGTGTAGCTCGGAGGGATTGGGATTTGTTTAGGTGTAGCATATCTGAAAGCTCTGGGCATGACATAGCTTTATATGTTAGGCAGAGATCACCTTGGAGTAGGCGATATGCTACAGAGTAAAGCTGGAGTTTTTTGAGGTGATCAGTGCAGGGCATTTGTTTGAGGCCAGTAATCCTCTTTGTGAGGTACTTCTGTGGCCTTTCCAGCTGCTGCAGATGTCTTGTGAGGTGCATTCCAAAAGGGGTGTTGTACTCTATAATGGGTCTAATGAGTGTAGAGTAGAGGGGAACAATGACCTCTTGTTTTCCTGGATGAGAACCGCTTTATGATGAAGTGTGCCATGTAGAAGGACTTCCTGACTACTGTGGCGATGTGACTATCAAAGGAGAGACAACTGTCCACCTGATTCCCAATATCTCTTATCACACATTCGGTGTTACGTAGATTGCTGCCTATGTGGTAGTTCATGGGTACAGAGTTTTTACCAAAGGGGATGACACTGCACTTTTAGGCATTGAGCTTGAGGCCATGACTCTGACACCAGGCATCTGTCTCAGCGAGGCTCTTTTGTAGGATGTCCGCATCATTTGGGGACTTGACTATGGCTCCTAGTTTGCAGTCATCTGCAGACTTCATTAGCTAGAGTCCTTCTGTGTTAGCCTGTATTTTAGAGAAGTAGATACTAAACAGGAGAGGTCCCAGGATGGAACCCTGTGGTACTTCACTTGTCACTGCTTTGAGGTCAGATTTGGAGTGTGAAACTTTTACAGTGTTGGTTCTGTCAGTGAGCCAGTTAGCAACCCCTCTTGTGACATAGGGATTTATACCTAGTTTAGTGAGTTTAGCTAAAATTCCAGAATGGGGGATGGTGTCAAAAGCCTTGGCGAGGTCAAGATAGGCTGTGTGAACCACCTTACCCTCATCTACGACTTTGGTGACTGCCTCAAAGAAGTCGAACAGGTTCAGGAAGCATGATCTGCCTTTCACAAACCCAAACCAGAGTTTGGAGGTTACCAAGGTCTTTGTTTATGAGTTCCATGATGATACGTTCCATGGCCTTGCAGACCAGGCTCATCAGGCTAATAGGTCGATAGTTCCCGGGATCAGTGGTGGCTCCTCATTTGTGGAGTGGGATAACTGTTGCTGTGCTCCATTCCATGGGCACAAAGCCTGATGCAAGGCTATTATTGAACATGGTGCTTAAGTGGGGAGCCAGTTCATTCTGAAGTTCATGTAAAACGCAGCCTGGGAAGTTGTCCGGTCCTATGGATGCTGTGTTTTTGGCTTTAGAGAGTGCAGCTTTTACCTGCATAGTTATGATTACAGGGACTCTGCATTCTTCCTGTGTAGATATGGGCCCTTTAGGGGTGACGGGGGGTAAAGTTAGCACTGAACCTATCTGCCAGGTGCCAGGATGTTGGCAATATCAGTTGGTTAAATTTCCATGCCTTTGTGCTGTAACTTAGAGCAGATTTGGATGTTGCCATCGAGATTCTTGACATGGCTATAGAATGCTTTGTGGTTGTCCTTAGAATTAGTGGCAATTTTGTTTTCGTAGCTAGCTTTGGAGGATCTTATAAGGGATCTCAGCTTTTTACTGAGGCTGACCAGGGAGCTCCTCCACTCATGGGATTTTACTCTCTTTTGCAACAGTTTCTTCCTTCTGTTGTACAGTTTGTTTATGGCAGGGGAACACCAGATTTGCTTCCTTTTTTTGGAGGATAGCGTCTTGGTTCTATTTGGGATAGCCTGATCCATGCACTTGTTTAAGTGCTTATAGAGTGCATTTGTGTAGGATTCAGCAGATGTAACTGTATTGTCCATCTGCATGGGTGTCATGAAGTTCACCACTTCTGTCTTAAGAAGCATGAAGTTGGCTTTGGAGAAAATTTTTACAGTGGTTTCCTTAATGGGGTGTGGGGGCAGGATGTGGATATCAAGGGTGATTAGCTTATGGTCGGATCGGACCAACGAGGAGTTGACTTCAGGTGTGGAACACCGGTCACTCATGTTGGTAATGACTAGGTCTAGGATATTGTTGCCCCTGGTGGGGGTGTGAATAAGTTGATCCAGGGCATTGGAGTTTATGAATTCCAGAAAGTGTTGAGCTAAGGAGTTGGTACACGAGTAGTTTTCCCAGTTAATGGTGGGGTAGTTGAAGTCACCCATTATTAGGGTGTTTGGTTGAACCCTAGTATTTTCCAGTACATCAAGAAAAGAGGAGTGGGAATTCTGGGGCATAGTGGTGGATCTGTAGCAAGCTACAATTTGGATTGCAGTTTTGCCCAGAGTTAGTTGCACTTGAATAACCTCGGATGCATTATACTGAGCAACTAGCCTGGAGGTGTGGATATCCTTAATGAATATGGACACACCTCCACCTTTGGTGTTTTGGTCCAGGTTACATGGCCGAAAAGTGTGGTATGAGTTATAGACTGGTAGTCCAGGGGTGCTCTCTGGACCCTTGAACCAGGTCTCAGTCACTGCACAGATATCGATGTTCTCCATTTTAAGGAGTGTCTCGAGTGAGTGCATTTTGAGATTTAGACTTCTAGCATTGAGTAGCATTACCCTCAGTTTTTACTTGCCTGTTCCTGTTATGGTGGTGAATTTGTTATTTGAACCTTGCCTAAAAAGGCACTATAGGGATAGCAACAGCCTTAGCTAGTATCTGGAATCCCAGGGGTGACAGGTGCAGGCCATCTGTGGCAAAGCATTGTGGACTGTAGACCAAGTCATCCCAAGCAGACAGATACTGGATCCCCTTAGAATGACACCAGAAGCTTAACCAATTGTTGAAGTCAATCATTTTGTCCTTGTACTGCGGTATCATTCGACGTGATGGCAGAATGCTACTCAGGGCTAGGGTCATACCTGCCTGGGCTACAAGATTGGAGAGCTCTTCCATGTCTCTTTTCATGTAGTCCAGGGAGGTATGTCTCAGGTTATTCACATCAACATGGACAATGACAGAGTCATATTTGTACTTGTTGTGGAGTGACCTGAGTGCGTGGGTTATGTGGCGGATCCTGGCACCCGACAGGCAGCTGACAGTAACCTTGTCCTTGTTTAGCCTGGTGAGTGGGACATTAGTGTGCCTGACTATAGAATCACCTATGACTAGTGTGTTGAGTACATTGTTTTGCCTTATTGGCTGTGGTTGAGTGGCACACTGAGTCTGTGGGCTATGTGTCATTTGGGTTGTGTTGGGGGGGGTGGAGGTTGCTTTTGTTTCTGCTTTGGAGGTCCCTGTTGCTTGGTCAGGTTTTTACTGAGAGCCTCCATGAATGTAGGTGTGTGCTGGATGTAGTGTGGTGCAAGTTTTTACCTTCTCCTCTTGACTGTCTAGTCCAGTCTTGGGTGAAGATAGCTTTGCTTCCAGTTTGGCTATATACGTGCATCTCTCACAGGTTGTAGTGTTGGGTGGTAGGATGAGAGAGTTGTCTGTGTACATGAAGCAATTGCTGTATTGCCCCAAGATGCCCAGATTCATCAGGTAGACAGGAGAAAACACCAGGAGCTGACCCTTAGACATGCCTGGATAGGTGCTTATTTGCTAAGAACTAGAGACTGTTTTCCTCTAGACAGTGAGGAAAGTTGAGTGCTGTAGTAATTTGTAGCTTATTTAGTGCTTACAATTAGTTCTGAACAAGTGCTGAGCTCAAAGAAACAGACTTGAGTGCTGAAACTAAAAAACTGGCAAGTTCTGAGAAACAAAATTAAGCTAGAAGGCTTCCCTCCAACACAGAAAGACTTGGGGGCTCAGAAGCCCACAAATAGTCTTGGTCACAGCAAATCTGTATCCAGACTAGACTACCCACAGGAAAGGCAGGAAACAAGCTTAGAATTTTTTTTTTATTTAGTGGAAAGAGAGAAAGGAGGAGCAGAAACTAAGCTGATTCTCAAATGTTCCGCCTGTATTAGGTAGAATGAGGTAATAACACTAGACTGGGAGGAGTGTCCCAGATCAAATTTACAGTAGGGGCGGGCAACTGCAAAGCCACAACTATAAGAACAGCATACCAATAGGGAGGCAGGGTGGGAAACAACTGCAGAAATGTTTCTCACAGCAGAAAAGCAGCAGTGAGCCATTAAATGAAAGTTTTAAACAGCTAAAGGAGCCTCTAGAGAAAGCTTTTGACTGCAAACAAGTTATCAGAATCAAACAACCCAACAGATGCTTAATAAAAGTGGACAATTTCCAGTTAATACCTCACACACAGTGAAACTAGCTAGAAAAATATACAGTATGCAAAGTGCTATAAATAACTCGAAAAAAAAAGCAAAAAAACAAGATACTTAATGTTATATATTATAGATCCGAGTTTGCTCAGTGTCCTTCCTTCGATTAGCTCAGTGTGAAATGGCAGAAACACTCACATACTTAACGTCTTAGGTAACAGAAAGTTGAAACCTGAGACAACTTTAAAAAAAAAGCTCAAAAGAACCAATGAGGTGCTTAGTCTAAGCTGTAGTCCAGGTGACCTCAGTCAGCCAATGACCTCAAACAATTCTCTCTCACAGAAATGCCCGATGGCTTTGGCTAAACCAAGATGTCCCTGAACATGTGCTCAGACACACAGCCTCCACAAACACTAGGCCCAAACAGAAGCATGAATATAGACAATGATACAAATATCCACATTACTTAGGTAGAAACAAACTGCAGAAATGTTTCTCACAGCAGAAAAGCAGCAGTGAGCCTTTAAATGAAAGTTTTAAACAGATAATGGAGCCTCTAGAGAAAGCTTTTAACTGCAAACAAGTTATCAGAATCAAACAACCCAACAGATGCTTAATAAAAGTGGACAATTTCCTGTTAATACCTCACACACAGTGAAACTAGCTAGAAAAATATACAGTACACAAAGTGCTATAAATAACAAAGAAATAAAGAACAAAATAAGCAAAAAACAGGATACTTAATGTTATATATCATAGATTTGTGTTTGCTCAGTGTCCTTCCTTCGATTAACTCAGTGTAAAATGGCAGAAACACTCACAACCTTAACTTCTTAGGTAACAGAAAGTTGAAACCTGAGACAACTTTAAAAAAAAAGCTCAAAAGAACCATTGAGGTGCTTTGTCTAAGCTGTAGTCCAGGTGACCTCAGTCAGCCAATGACCTTAAACGATCCTCTCTCACAGAAATGCCCGATGGCTTTGGCTAAACCAAGATGTCCCTGAACATGTGCTCAGACACACAGCCTCCACAAACACTAGGCCCAAACACAAGCCTGAATATGGACAATGCTACAAATATCCACACTACTTAGAAACAAACTGAAGAAATGTTTCTCACAGCAGAAAAGCAGCAGTGAGCCTTTAAATGAAAGTTTTAAACAGATAATGGAGCCTTTAGCGAAAGCTTTTAACTGCAAACAAGTTATCAGAATCAAACAACCCAACAGATGCTTAATAAAAGTGGACAATTTCCAGTTAATACCTCAGATGCAGTGAAACTAGTTAGAAAAATGTACAGTAGATAAAGTGCTATAAATAACTCGAAAAAATAAGCAAAAAACAGGATACTTAATGTTATATATTATAGATCCGAGTTTGCTCAGTGCCTTCCTTTGATTAGCTCAGTCATCATGAAGATATCTAAACAGTAGAGAATAGTCTGAGCAGCTGGTGTTTTTCTTATACTTGTTTTAATAACCAAACTTACACTGATAGCATCAGTTTTGTGCTGAGCTGCAGACTAACGAATGCTTAAACCTGTTTATTATTTTGAGTTCTCATACATAAGATATTATTTTTCAAGTATATAAGAGCTTACAACATTTGATTGCATATGAAAATGTAACTCACAAAAGAAAAAGTGCTGTATTTTTATATGAAATGCCCAAATTAACTGCAATCAACACTTAGCTAAAATCTTGTAAGCAGCTGAAAAAAGCAGAAATAATTTCTTGGGGACAGTAAATTATCTGAAACTCTAATATTACTTGCAGTATGTATGAAAAACATGAAGAGATTTGCATAAAATTTTCTCTAGGAAGTGGAAGGATAACTAAAAAAATGTTATAACCACTAAAACTACATTTAATAAACATGTTGATGCAAGTTTTCTTCATAATCTGAACAGTGCTAACTTGTTCTTTACTTGTTATTTGTAGAAAACATGAACACGTATTTTTCAAACATGCATCTTTAAAGAAATGTACATGAATAAGGAATGCAATTATGTGTCTTATGTTAAGTTATGGGAAGAAAACTCTTGAAAAATATAAACCAGCAGAAAGACTTTCTTCCAAAAAATAATATTTCAGAGTAAAGAGTGGGCACACCCTTAAATGATGCACCTAAATTAATAGTAAATTTCTAAAAATCCAAAGTTCTGAATACATTAAACACAGACAATGAAGATGTGTGTTCTCCCATTCACTGCATATATTTTACTTTTAGTTCTGAAAGATCTCAGCCTCACTCTCTCTGTTTTATTGATAGTAATGTACAATTAAATAAATAAATAACCTTTCTTTTATATCTAGGTAATCCTATAATTCTATTCAAACTATCCAAACAACGGGAAGGAGGGACTATCTAGTTTCTATCTGATAAATAAGAGTCCAGTCGAACTGCTATGTCAGTTAGAAGCTTTGAATGCAAAAATCCTGGTCCAAGTATATCAATACTAAATACATATCTGATTCAACTAAGAGTTAAATCTAGACCATGTGATTCATCATCTTTGAATGCTGTATGACTATGCTAGTGAAGCAGATGAGAAATAGCTAGAGTGTCCTCTTTCCCTCATACAAATTTGAAATACAGGCAAGTGAGAACAGAGCAGAGGCAGTACATGAACTCATAGCACTTGAATCCAGGTTCAGAAGCATACTCCTCTCCCCAGCACAATACATCAAATAATCAAAGATTGAAAATGAGAGAGTGAGAAAGAGAGAAAAAGAGCACATCTCATTGTTCCTTGTTAAACCACTGCTCAGATAAGCAGCTAGAACAATTGTAAACTTGAAGAGAAATGTCCTATCTCAAGTCCTGGAAGACAGCTGTGAAGAAGTACAGCTTTCAATCAGAATTTAAGATAGACACTCTCTGGATTTACGATTTTTTCTGCCCTGTTACTAAGTTATCAGAGCAAATCTGACCATGCTGCTGGAACATCATCTTACACACACACACACACACACACACACACACACACACACACACACACACACACACACACACACACACACACACACCAGTTCCCCTAAGTTCAATTCACGTGCTCTGTCTAGAACTCTCTTAAGGTTTCTGTCATGCTATGCTTCACCATTGCTTCCAACCAATAAATCTTCTACTATTATGGCACAAGAATAACCTGAAAAGATTTGCTCCATTGCATGCTGAACTACTTCACTTGCAGAATTTATTCCAAATGGCATCCTGAGGAATCTATATCTGCCAAATGTGGTACTGAAAGTAGACAGTAGTGAGGATTTGCAATCATGGATCACGTGCCTAAAATAAACTTTTTCATCCAAGACAGAAAAAACAGTTTAATTTGGTATTAGGGCTGTGACTTCCTTGACTGTACGCATTGGATGATATGGTCTCTTTAATGTTTTGTTCAAATCTCTTGGGTCAATACATATTCTGATTTTGTCTGAGCCATTTTTGTAGGCTGCTGCCATGAACGACACCCATTGTTGGTTCTGTGACTGGATAAATTGCACCTGCTGCACCATTTCATTCAGCTGAGCTTTGACTTTATTCTACATAGTTTTCGGAACTTTCCTTGCTGGTCTGACCACTGGAATGACCTCTGGGTCTAACTTCATAGAGTATATGCCTGGAAGTTTGTCTAATGTGTCATTGAAAACATCAGCATATTCTGGAAAAAAGGCCACTTTAAAAATTTGAACTAGGAGATGTGCTTATATGATGAACTTCTTTGGCAAAGGAAAGCAGATTCATTCTCAAACTGTCTCTGAGACCCAACAATAAATGCACAGGTCTTCAGAGTACATAGCATAGTAATCTGTAACAGTTTCTAATCAAATAACATGAAAGCACTACTGAGCCTTCAGTTTGAATTTCTTCACCTCCATAAAGAACAGGTTTCACACAACTAGCCACATTGAGTTGTTCACCAGCTCTCACCTTAGCAAATGTGTGCTGACATAACATCACACTTTGAACTAGTGTCTACTTTGAGCTTGGTGGATTTGCCATTGATCTGGACAGTATAAAACATTTTATTCTTTACCAGCAAATACGCTGCATCAACCTTTTCACCAATTACTGATACACCATCTATGTAGAAAGTAGAATTTCAGCTCTCTATATGATCAACTTGCTTTTTTGAGTGACTCTTCTTTATAACTGTGTGAGGTTTACTTGATTTGCAAATCTTTTGAAACTGGTTCCATTTTTTTATACTTGTGGCATTGCTGACCAAATGCTAAGCATTTCTCTCTTTTAGACTCGTGATTGGCACCACAATTGTGACAGTCAACAGTAAAGCTGGATTTGGGTTTTGCTGACTCAGCCTTGTACTGCACTGGGCATGTCCTTCTTTTAGAACTTGCTGGAACACTACAAGTCCTCCCAGAAAACCCTATAGCAGTTGCAGCTGCCATGTGCTTAGGCCTGCTTCTGGTAGCCATGTGTTGCATGCTATCTACATTTGCTCTGGAGCCTGCTGAAACCCTGCTCTTATCAATTGCAAGCATACTTGTGTGTCTTTCTGTAAATTCATGGACTGGACAAATATCAATAGACTTGCTTAGCGTTAAATCACTGTCACGAAGCAAAATCCTTCTCACTGTAGCACTATTAATACCACACACATGCCTGTCCTTTATTAACTCATCTTATAAGTCACCAAATCGACACATTTTAGCTTTGTTTCTCAGGTCAGTTATATAAGCTATAAAGGTTTTCCCTGATTTTTGATCTCTTCTGTAAAACAAATGCCTTTGTAATGTAATATTTGTCTGGGGGGGGTTTTACATTTCCCTGAATTTGCACTTCAGACTCTCAGGGTCTTATTTTGATTCAGCCTGTACAACAATATGATGGTTTTCACCTTCTCCCTGATATACTGGTGGTGCATACACAAAGGAATGCTCTCTTTCAATGGGCTCTGACCCAGTTAGGTTTAGCAAAATGAATGCCCTGGTTGGTGCATGCATCTTTATCAGAATAAACTGCTTGTATAAAAATATCATACTCTTGCTTAAATATTTTCCAATTCTCTGCAATATTCTGATCAAACACCAATAGTGACGTTTTTTGAACTCCATCTGCCATACTAAAAGATACCAGCTAAGGCTTTTGCAAGTATGCATGCACATGCACATATATACATATGCCAGAAATTTATGCCAGTATTTGCAACTATGCCTAATAATACAACAAGCCTCTGAATAACTGAACTTTGCAAAATAAGTCTCTTGGGCACTGTAATACACTTGAAATGACTGTACTGTAAGAAATCACCTCTTGTCAGTGTAAGAAACATTGTGGAATAAGACTTTCAGGCACTGTAATACTCTTCAATTTACTGTACTGTAAAAGTCACTTATCATCATTGTAAGAAACGTTTGGAAATAACTGCACTGTGCGAATGAACTGGGCAGAAAAAGCTCAGAGAAAGAAACATTTCAGAGTAATTGCACTTTGCGAATAAACAGTACACAGCACACTGAAACTTTCTCATAATGGTGGTACTTTGCTAAATAACTCTTTACAGTGCAATAAATGCTTTGTAATGGCGGTGCTTTGCAAATAGATACCCCCAGCACAAGAAACTTTTTGAAATGGCTGTATTTTGACTGCACTTTGCAAAATAGTTGCACTTTGCCCATAAATAACCTCTTCAGAACAAATGCACAGTAATAAGCACACACTGTAAGCACTTTTACACACTTTGAGATACTTTGAATAACTCTAGTT
Organism: Protopterus annectens; assembly: GCF_019279795.1. Classification (NCBI taxonomy): domain Eukaryota; kingdom Metazoa; phylum Chordata; order Ceratodontiformes; family Protopteridae; genus Protopterus; species Protopterus annectens. The sequence goes on from NC_056740.1 coordinate 456,642,837, forward strand.
ATGCCCTGAATACAATGCGAAATAGTGGTTATACCAAAGCACAGTACTTTGCCAAAATCATGCAGTTGCCGTGCACTGATTATGCTTAATGTGCCCTTTTTTGTCCTTATCATATTCATTTTGCTTGTTTAATCTCCTTTCATGTACTTTTCTTGTATTCGTTTTACTATAAACATGCCTGTTTTACTGTAAACATGCCCATTTTACTTTAAACTTGCTCATTTTGCAATTCCAAGGTAATTCCAAATCCCTTATGTGCTTTTCTGATAATTGTTTTATCAAATTTCTTAATCTTAAACATTTTGTTTAATTAATAAACCTTTTCTGCCTCTCACTTGTTTAATAATGTGGTTTGTGCGCTTGTAATGCTCTGTTTTATTTTTCTTTATTGAATAAGTCATTCATGTGAGTTTTCATCACCTTTGGTTCATTTCTGGCCCTTATTTGTGCTCATTTCTCACAGTTTACCTTCACTATTATGTCTACACCTCATATTTTTGAAAAGCAGCCTCTGGAATCCTGCTTCTGATACCATGTTGCTCGTCTAGTCAGGGTAAAATAGACAAGTCTTTCTGGGTTCTGTTCAAGCAGCTTTATTTTGTACAAACACATCAGGATTGAAGCTTAATAACTTTAACTTAGGTAAACTTATAAACAAGCTAGCTATTACACTCATACATGCTCACTCTCTGGTTGCACTCTCAAAATGGCACTGAAGCTGGCATGTGCTGGCTATTTATATACATGTGCTGTCCTTGAAATGCTTCTTAAAGATACAGCACATGCATTATTCTACAGTGCCAAACTCATGGATTGAACCTTAAAGCAAACAATGGCTCATTGTCCACTTTGGTAATGAAGTACCCCATTATATACATAGCACCCCTCTAAGCTCAAACACAGTGTTGTGAGACTTGGGAACACATGTTGATAGTAATCTACACTTTAATCACTATGTGTCCATAGTAATGAGACACACATTCTACATTGTGCACTTCATATATAAGGCCATCACATCCAAGACCAGTGAGGTCATAGCTCTTCTGCACTCTATCCTTATCAAACCACTAGTTTAGTACAATACTCCCTTCTGTCTGGACCTCACCAGACATCTGCAGCAACTGGAGAAAACACAAACATTTGTTTCCGGGAGAACCTAGGGCCTCCAAAACATGATATACATGGAAAGACTGTCAGACCTGTCACTGTACTTAGTATCATGCAGGCTGCTGAGAGGTGACCCATGCCTGGCCTACACAGCAGTCTCAGGCCCTGCCCTACTGGAAATGCTGGACATCTGCAAATCAAATTGGACAAGAATAACTTGCTCCAGGGATCTCAAATTAGCCTGTGATATAAACAGAACATGCCATGCTGGAGAGACAGATATATCTCACAGTGACTGACACTGCTCTGTAACAAGCTCCCACTGCATGTGAAGCAGTTCTACTCAATGAACCTATTCAAGTACAACCTTAACAACTGGATGGGTGACTGTAAATTCACCTCTAGGGTGGCAACTATGTCCCTCATGGACAGGGCCAGTCAGTGCTGCTCACAAAATCACTTTGCTAATAATGACCACCTAACTATGCTCAATAAGGCTACTTATATTTTTACTATGTGCTATGCTTGTAAATCCACTAGGGCCATTAGGCTAGTAACCTGCTATGAACCTATGAACCAATGCAGGCCTCCCAACATGGCCTACTGATGTCATACAGTATAAGTTGACCTGCAGGCTTCGAAAAGTCAGACTTGTGCCATGGTTCTTGCGTAATGTATTGAGTTCTGTAGTCTGTGTACTTAGACAGGTAGGGGTTTTGTTTTCACTGTAGTCAACTATTTTTGTGTGTGTGTGTGTGTGTGTGTGTGTGTGTGTGTGTGTGTGTGTGTGTGTGTGTGTGTGTGTGTGTGTGTGTGTGTGTGTGTGTGTGTGTGTAAGAGAAAGCCTTTTACACCAGCATGTGGGATACTATTATTACCATATTCTCCTCAGCAGACACTGCTGATGTAATCAGCTATATGTGATTTGTGAATGTGCACTATTCTCATCAGGGCAGGGTCAGAGACTGGCCTGGAGTCTAGGCAGAAGTCACCTCATACTATACAATACAGATTAAGGTGACTTGGCTTTGAGTCTATCCACAACATCATGGCATGATTTGTAGGCCCTATGTTTTCTTGATGAGAAAGCCCTGTGGTCTCTCCCGCTGCTGCATGTGTAAAGTGAGGTGCAGGCAAAATAGAGCATTATACTCTATTGGTGTTCTGATGAGGTTGGAGTACAGTGCTGTCATACAATCCTAAGATCTGAATATGATGGCATGACTTATGATGTGCACAACATAGGCTTTTATTAAAAATGTGGACACTTGGTGGTTGAAGTTCACAGTGCTATCTATAGCTGTTCCCAGTGCTTGCATCACTGGGGTTCAGCATAGCAGGACTGTTGTCAGTGCTGTAATTAGCATGAAATTTCATATATCAAGACACATTTCTGCATTTATTTGTAGATTGTGTGGCTTTGTCACCAATCATCTGTCTGTGCTAGCTCCTCCTGTAGTATGTTATCATCATTGGTGGACTCTGTGTTAGCTCCTCCTGTAGTATGTTATCATCATTGGTGGACTCTGTGTTAGCCCCTCCTGTAGTATGTTATCATCATTGGTGGACTCTGTGTTAGCTCCTCCTATAGTATATCATCATCGGTGGACTCTGTGTTAGCCTTTCCTGCAGTATATTATCATCATTGCTGGACTCTGTGTTAGCTCCTCCTGTAGTATGTTATCATCATTGCTGGACTCTGTGTTAGTTCCTCCTGTAGTATGTTATCATCATTGGTGGACTCTGTGTTAGCTCCTCCTGTAGTACGTTATCATCATTGCTGGACTCTGTGTTAGCTCCTCCTGTAGTATGTTATCATCATTGGTGGAATCTGTGTTAGCTCCTCCTGTAGTATGTTATCATAATTGGTAGACTCTGTGTTAGCTCCTCCTGTAGTATGTTATCATCTTTGGTAGACTCTGTGTTAGCTCCTCCTGTAGTATGTTATCATCATTGGTGGACTCTGTGTTAGCCCCTCCCATAGAATGTTATCATCATTGGTGGACTCTGTGTTAGCTCATCCTGTAGTATATCATCATTGGTGGACTCTGTGTTAGCCCCTCCTGTAGTATGTTATCATCATTGGTGGACTCTGTGTTAGCTCCTCCTGTAGTATGTTATCATCATTGGTGGACTCTGTGTTAGCCCCTCCTGCGGTATGTTATCATCATTGGTGGGCTCTGTGTTAGCTCCTCCTGTAGTATGTTATCATCATTGGTGGACTCTGTGTTAGCCCCTCCTGTAGTATGTTAGCATCATTGGTGGACTCTGCGTTAGCTCATCCTGTAGTATATCATCATTGGTGGACTCTGTGTTAGCCCCTCCTGTAGTATGTTATCATCATTGGTGAACTCTGTGTTAGCTCCTCCTGTAGTATGTTATCATCACTGGTGGACTCAATGATTCCACCCAATATGCAAGAATCAGCAAACGTGGTAAGCCAAAGGCCATATACTTTAGCATGAACTGTCAAAAATAGAGTCCAAACAGTAAAGGGCCAAGCACAGTTCCTTAAGTACACCAGTGGTGATAGCTTTATTTTATTTATTTTTTTATTTTACATTTGTTAATCAGGATAGTCCAACTGGAGAAAAGCTCCATAGTAAGTACCAAAATTAAATAATATGATTAACAATTTTGAAGAAGCAAATATGAGAAAAAACAACACAAAAACAATATGAAAAAATACTGTATAAGCAAATATGAAACAATAATATATATATATATATATATATATATATATATATATATATATATATATATATATATATCTATATATATATATGTACAGAGAATAAAACATAGTTAACCATAGATATTCATGCGATGTCTACAATTTCCATAAGCAGTTTGAGTTTCATAAGCCTGTAAAAAAGTATACAGTGGTTGAAGTAGACAGTGAGTTTTATGGAGTGAATGAACAGAAGGAATTATGTGATGCAAGGGCATAGCCATTTTTCCATTAAGTGTGATTTAAGTGAGTTTTTAAAATGGGTAAGAGTTGAAGCAGAAATCATAGTGGAAGGGAGGTTATTCCAGGTTCTAGCTATGGTGTGAGAGAATACAGCTTTTCCTGTGGTATTGTTAGCCTTTGAGATACAGATTTGTCGGATAAGCGGAGAGGATGATTTGTATTGTAGTGGGTGAGGAGTTGGCCTAGTGCTGGTTTTTTTTCTGGAAATCTTGCAACATTGTTGACAATGACTATCTGGTAGTAATGCAGTAGTTGGGGAAGTTCTAACCATTGTAGTTCCCTTAGAGCCTGGCACTGATGGGTTCTGAAGGTGGAGTTATTCGCAAATTTGATGATTTTGTTATAACATGACTCACATCTGGCAAGGTCAGGTTTTCTGACTTGGGTAAGGATAGGAGTGGCATACATTAGAGTGGACAGTAGGTGAGTTTGGGCAAGGGTAATCCAAGCTTGTCTTGTGAGGGATTTTCTGTGTCTATATAGTGTCCCCATTTTTTTATGGACCTTTTTGATTGTTTGTGAAATATGATGTTGAAAAGTAGGCTTTTGTCAATTTCAATGCCCAGGAGTTTGGTATGGTCAGAGGGAGATATAATAGTGCCATTTTTGGAGGAGATATTGAAGGCTAGAGGGGTAGGCATGGCTTTGTTGGGTGTGAAAAGTAACAATTTAGTTTTATTAGGGTTTAGGATAAGTTGGATTTGAGTGATCCATGTTTTGACAGAACTAAAAGATTCCTGAGTGAGCTGTTGTAGAGTGGTGATTGATGGTGAGAAACAAATAACAGTTGAATCATCTGCATATTTTATAAGTGAATCATGCTGTGTGGTAGTATTGAGATTATTGGTATATATGGAGAAAAGAAGTCGGCGTAATATTGAGCCTTGTGGTATGCCTATTTTAGTTGGGAGTAAGGGGGATAGTACCCCTTGCCATTGGACAGATTGTTGTCTTTCAGACAGTTAGCTTTTAAACCAGGCTATAGTGGATGGGGCAAAGAATAGGGAGGACAGGGTGTCATGTAGTAAGGAATGTGAGACCATGTCAAATGCTTTGGAGATGTCTAAAAATAGTGCAGATACAAAGTTGTTATTATTTCTCTATTGGTTGACTAGACTGGTAAAAGAGAGCAGAGCAGTTGTTGAGCTGTGGTGTTGCCTGAAGCCATGCTGTGTGTGGGAGAGGAGATTATGTGAGTTTAGGAAATGCATCACTTGAGAATGTATACATTTCTCGAGTATTTTAAATAAGGCAGCTAGAATGGCAATGGGGCAATAATTTGAGAATTCATAAGAATGTCCACCTTTATGAAGTGGAATAATATATGATACCTGCCATAGTTGTGGGATCTAAGATTCTTGTATGGAGCGGTTGATAAGAAAAGAAATGGGGTAGGATAAGGATTGACCAGCTATTTTTAGGAAGTTGGTTGGTGTGTTGGTGGCAAGGGTGGTTGGTTTCAGTTTTAGAAGGAGTTTCTTAATTTTGGAGGTTGGTACGGGTGAGAGACAAAAATGTGGGATATTATCAGGGCATTTGGCTGGGTTATGTGTAGGGCTTTTTTGGATAGTTGGGAGGATAAAGTGGGAATGGATTCAGTGAAGTGGTGATTAAATTGGGAGGCTATGTATATGTCTGTATTGTCCTTGGTGGAGTTAGGAGTCGGTGTGGTAATTTTATCTGGTTTTAGGAGAGAGTTGATAGCATGCTAAAACTTTTGAGGATCTTTTGAGTGTCTATTTTGGATATCATAGAAGTAATTCTGTTTATCCAGTTTGGTTTGTCTCTTGGCCTGATTTCTGAGTTGTCAGTAGTTTTGTATGGCTATGCTCGTATTATCCTTCTTTAGGTTTTCCAGGCTTTATCTCTAGATTTTAGTAGGGTCTAGTTTCCCTACTTAGCCATGATGCAGAGCTTGCCTTGGCTCTGATTTTCCTAATGGGAGCAACTCTGTCTAGGGCATTGATGAAAATACTGTTAAGGTATTCAACTGCCTGGTCTAAATCTGTGGTTTGCAGTGATTTCCAGTTACTATGTTTTAGAATAGTGTTGAAGTCCTGTGTATTTAGTTTACGATCCGCTCTGACTTGTCTAAAAATTATGGGTTTGGCTATGTTGGTACGTTTCTGTAGGAGGAAAGTGGTGGGATAGTCACTGAGACCATTTGGAAGGCAGCCTGTCTGGTAGTTTTGTTTGGGGAAGTTGACTACAGTCAAGTCTAGAATATATTGTTTATGTTTTTTTTTGTCAACTTTAGTGGGTTCTTGGATAAGGTGGGAATAACTGGATTAGTGGGGTTGTTAGAAGTGCGGGCTATCCAGTCAGTATTTAGGTCACCTAGTATGATGGTTTCTTGAGGAAGATTATCTGTGGCCCAATGTAAGATTTCTTCAATGATGGCAGAGTTATTACCCAGGGGAATGTAACAGCAGAGAATGTTGACACTTTTTGTGTCATTTATGTTTAGGGTTGAACCTGAAATTTATGTATGGGGGGTTGTAGAGGTTTGGTATTCAGTGTATTTTTCAAGAAGATAGCAACTTCACCTCCCTTCCTGCCTACTCTATCCAGTCTTAGGGTGTTATATCCTGGTGGGTGGATTTCTTCATCTAGGGTGCTAGGTTTTAGCCATGGCTCAGTAATAGTTAGTATGTCCGGAGAGTAGTGTGCTATGAATGCATGTACGTCTGGGAGCTTGTTAGAGATACTTCTGATGTTGATATTAAGAATGAGAAGGTCAGAGATTTGCCTGGCTGACAGTAGAGAGTTTTGTGTGCCTGGGTTTGGGTGTATGTCTCCCGATGTAAGTAGACTTTTTGTGATTAACAGGTATGTGTTTAATAGTGTGTAACGTGGCTTTGTTGGATTTAAGTGGTATTTTTCTAATGTATGATATCATGTGAGATTTATAGATGTGTAGTATGAAGTTGTCTTTAAATAAAGTACAAGAGATAGGGAAGTATGTGTGTGTGAGTTTGTATCTGTGTGAGTATGTGTTGTATGGAATGATGTGTTTTCCAATGGCGTGTTAGTAAATATTGATGTAATGTTGGTTAGGCATGTGAGTGTTAGGAAGAGAAGTCCTAGGATGAATGGTGTTTTCTGAGTGAGTGGTAGCTGGTTGTTAGAGGTCCTGGGGTGCAGGTCTGGAGGTATCTGTGTAGACATGGCAGGTAGGTACTATGTACTGCAAGGCAGAGAATTTGGTGAGGTTGTGGCTAGGTTGGGTGATGAGGGGTCTTTAATTGGAGGAGGGATGGTTCAGGTGATATGTGGTTGGAATAAATCTAGAGGTAGTGGGGAGGGTTGGAAATGGAGGTAGGGTAGTGGAGTGGAGTGAGCCGAGTGTAGCGAGACAAATGGAGCAGGGCTACACCAAGAACTCAAGACTACAGAACCAATCTGTAGGACTGGCCAATTTAGGATAGTAATGGAAGATGATTTACTGTGAATATAGTGCAATTACCTGGATATATTTTCTACAATCCATAAGTTAAATTTATTTGAGTGAAAGACAAACTGCAGGAGTTTAGGGGTGGCTTAGAGAGAAATATTGCCATCTGGTAGAAGTTGTATGATGCTTACTGGTCTACAATGGCGATTTTATTCTTTTATATTTTTATTCTCCTTTGCTCATTGTTTACTGCACAACTTTCTGGGTCCTATCAGTGAGCCAGCTAGCTATTCAGTATGTTATAAAGAGGTTTATACCTAGTTCTGTAAGTCTTTTGGCAATGCCCAAGTGGGGTATTGTATTAAATGACTTAGCTAGATCTAGGTAGACAATATGTACAGTTTTCCCTTCATCCACTGACTTAGTGACCTTTTCAAAGAAATTCGCCAGATTCAGTAAGCATGACCTTCCTTTATAAATCCAAACTGGAATGGATCCAGTGTCTGGAGATCTCCTATGTCCTTGTTGATAATTTCCATGATGATTATTTCCATGGCTTTGCAAATAAAACTAGTCAGAGTAATGGGTCTGTAGTTTCAGGATTTGTTAAAGGTCCTCTCTTATGAAGTGGGATGACCACTGCAGTCTTCCATTCAAATGACACAAAGCCTGTTTTAAGACTATAGTCAAATAATGACTCCAGGGGTCCTGATAAGTCAAATTTTAGACTACTCAGGAGGCATCCTGGGATGTTATCAAGGCCCATGGAGACCGTGTTCTTGGCTTTAGTGAGTGCAGCCAGTACATGATCTCTAGTTATAGTTGGAGAGGTTATGTTTGGTAGTATTACTGGAGGGATGGTTGGGGGTGAGAGGGGGGTAAAGTTGGAATTGAATTTGTGTGCTAACAGCTTTGGTATATCACTAGGCTTGGTGAATGTGGCACCATTAAGCAACAGTTTAGCACTGTGTGCTGCCCTTAAGGTTTCTTACATAGTTGTAGAAAGCTTTATGGTTATCTTTTACTTGTGAGGATATCTTAACATCAAAGCTGACTATGCTTGATCTAATTAGCCCTATTAGTTGCTTGTTTATTTGATGAGAAAGCTTTTTTATCTTTATGAGAATTACCCTTCCTGATTTTTTCCATAATGTTTGTCCATTTGTTTGCACATCGTGTTCAATTGGAGATGCCATCTAGGTGGTTTGTTTCTAGGGCTAGTTCTGGGCTTACCTCTGGTAGCTACAGCATTGACATGGTTGTACAGAGTTTCTGAGAGCAGTTAAGCATAGGCTGGGGTGTTCTCAGGGGTTTCTCAGACTTTGAGGGGCACTGAATTTTGACAAACCATCACTTAATAAAAGGTAATTTGCCTTGGAATAATTCTTAACTGTTGGTTTTCAGAGCATTATGGAGTTGATTTTGATTTGGAAGGAGATAGCTTTATAATCATACCTTGCCAGGGAAGATGAGAAAATGTGGGGGGGGGGGGTAGAGCATTCTCCTGTATTTGTGAGCATGAGGTCCATATGGTGGAGCCTGTAATGGGTGTATTCAGGATTTGGTCAAGGATGTTTGTATTTACAAGGTCCAGGAATATCTGTCCTTGTAGATTTGAGGCTGTGTAGGATTCCCAATCTATAGAGGGGTAATTAAAGTCTCCCATGAGTAGGGTGTTAGGTTGGATGATAATTGTCTCAAGTAGGTCCTAGTATGCATTGTAAGGTTCTTGGGACATCAAGGGTGACCTATAGCTGGCTAGAATATGGTATGGGATTTTGTCTATGGTGATCTGCACATGGAAGAGCTCCAGAACATCATGCTGTTTGACCACTCTAGAGGTCTCCTTATTATTAATAATTTGTTGTTCCCTGTCAAGCTAAAAAATCCCTACTGAGTACAATCCAGACTTTCAGAGCAAGATGCAGCGTGACCGCAGTATTACATTGCAGAGTCTCACAATTCTACCAACTACAGGTTCCCTCTGATATTTCTACTGCTACCATCGCATTCCCTTTCCTCATTACACTTTCTGATGTTCTGTTTCCTGCTATCCACTCACAACCTAAACTGATCAGAGAGCTCCAATGTCTAGATCTAAAGTGAGGAAAAGCAGAATGGCATGATTGTTTTAACCAGGAGTGCTGTGATGCAGGTAGTAGCATTTATCTTCTCCCTTAAAAATAAGGATGGACATAAAACTGGAAAATAAAATTACCCTAGCCTGAATGGTGCCTGTGGCCACTTCCTAGTTCATCTATCTCGAAGGACTGTCATGTCCTGAAGAAGTATTCACTTATGTTTACTTAGAGGGGCTCAGCAAGAAACTATTTTTGGACAAGGTCCAGTCCAAGTCCAGTAAATGGATTCCAGTAATAGTTAAAACAATCACATTAGAAAAAGAGATGAGGGTACTATCTTCCAAGATAGTAGAATAGCACACTTTATAAGATTACAGTGGTAGATGAGAACCCTTATTACTGCGATTATTAGACATTCACTATTAGCCATTCTAGAATTACAGTATAAAAATGTTTAAGCTCATCAATGTGCTATACATTGCTTACTTTGTTTTGGGGTAATTTCTTTACCTTTCAAAATTTCTGAAACATTAAAACATGTACTATATTTTTCCCCAGATCATTTTTTTGTATTTTTAGAATACTATTATTGCATATATCAGGCTTAACAGGGAAATGATTGAGGATATCATTAATAATAATTAAGAACAGCTCAATCGTGTAGATGTAATACTGATTTTCCTTTTTTAGACACAATAGTTACGTATGAAATTAAGGTACAACATAAAGAATTGCAATAGATGGTCTTTGAGCACCACCAGCAATAGAATAATTTTCTTCTTTTTCTGTTCTATGATAATAAAACAGAACAGGCTCCTCTACAATTGGTTGAAGTGAAATTCCTCGACTTTCATTTACCTGCAGGAAGAAACAACAAAAGACACAACTTGGAACATATTCTGCATATGGGGTTCCTATCACATGATCGAAAATTGTAAACGGCGAACACATATTGAGCGAACCCGATTGGTTGAAACATTGTGTGCGTAACACGGAAATCACCGTAGGGAATATTTTCCCTTTACTTCAATGCAGTGAGATCTCAGAGTAGGAATATTTAAGTAGCGGGGGTGTGGGGGAGCAGCCTACAGCATTTAAGTAAGTATAGTTTTTTATTTTTTTTTTATTATATTTTCAAAATTTCAAACATCGCTCATATGGTGTCGACCATATGGAGTTCAATGTTTGAAACTTTCAAAAATATAATATAGGACCCCTGTATATGAAATTATTGTCAGTTTTATTTTTACACGTGCACTGGGAATGATTCTCTTCTTTTGGGAAATTCCTCTCATTATCAAGTTGGTGTGACCATGCTATCGGTATATATACGTCTGAGGGTGTGCAGTGCTTGCTCTTCTGTGTTTCGAGCTTTATTTTTCAATATTCTGGATCATCGGTTTTCTGGAAGTCAATGATTCATACTAGAACCACCAAAATATTATGCTGTCCTTCAACCCTAACAAGTGCCAAGCGTCTTTGCATCGTTCCATTTGTAGTAAAATGCCTCCTATAATAAAACCGATCATTGGCTAAGGAGTAACACTCACCTGTCAGGCAGTGGGATTGACTTTTGAAAAAAAAACTGAAATGTGAACGTAGGATGAGTCTCTTTGCATCATTTCTTTAATCCTCTAGTGGTTGCCATATTTTTTTATACTATATTGCAACTTGAATATACTGATACAGCTTGTCTTGGTGTCACTATATTACATTTCTTTATGGCAGTTAATTATAGAACACAATACAACATGATAGGTTTGGCTAGCTCTAACAAATGATATAGCACAATTAACTGCATTTTTATAAAGTAGTTCTGACTACGTCTGCAGTTTGCTCTCTGAGTTACTCATAAGTTTTCTTTCTTTTTTTTTTTTTACCATTTCATAACATTGAATATTAACCCAGTAGGGTTTCCCTTTGTATAATTTCTAAACTGTGGAATAACTCAAAATGTTAGAGAAGGTGCCCAGAAATTGCATGTGCAATTTCATTCATTTGGCCAGTTTGCAATTTTCTACACAGGATTGCTGCAAACCCTTAACCTTGTGGTGTAGTGGTGTATCAGTCCTGAAGTTTGGTTGATTTTCCACTTTTTATAGTAAGCATTGTTCCAGAGATATGTGCATTTGTTTGAAATTTGAGGACATAATCTGATTCTATCAAAAAACGTAGTCTCCGCTCATTGGAAGTTATAGTGCAAACTTCCTGAGCTCCATTGGAAGGAATGAGTTCTGAGTAAGGGTACACTGGGTCACAGCACCCTGCACTGCATAGGTGCCCCAAAAGAGATGCAGATTTATAGGAGGAATAAGGTGATGCAGCTGTCCCATCAGTGTTTATGTCAAGTAAAGAACCAACAAATCTTAAGTTTTAAATCAGGATTTCCTAAATGACAGTTTCATCTGTAAATTACACTTGCAGTCAAAAGCGTATGTCATTGCCGACCATTTTGGATCACAAAGCAGTCAGTTTGGAGGTGCAAAATGTAGTCATTATGGCAGTTAGTGGGTAATTAGTTGTAACATTCATACTTTTTGCCTCAATAGAAAAAATTCTGGCAGTATCCTGAGTTTGCTTTTTGTATCAGTAAAACATAATCTTCTACAGCCGTTTCTTGTTATACCTAGTAAAATGTAAATCAATTTGTAGTAAATCTCAAATAATAATGTGTATGCACAATGACTAGGCACAAGAGAAAAATAAAAATTGCACATTAAGGAAATAGCAGACTAATGCTTTTTAATACCTTCTGATAACGTAGCTTTTGTTGTGTTCTGCTTTACTGACTTGGCAAAAGAAAGTCAATAAATACATTAATTAATGTACTAACAGTGAATCAATATTTTTAGTAGTTGTTGATGTTGCTCATTAACTGTCAATATAATCTGACTTTTTTCAAGTCTTTGTTAAAATGAAGATATTTCTGGAGAAAATAAATGCAAATGTTACATATCAAAATGATGGATCATATAGTGAAGCATTGTGTGTCTCCGACTCATTTGTGTTTCTTGCATTTTAAAACATTAGTAAAAAGAGTGATCCTGCATAAAATCATCAAACTATAATCAGTCACTCTAAGACACAAGAACACCAGCCCCAGAGCTTTGAGACTGGAATTTACTACAGACGATTAATGATATGAACTGTTGATGAGATATGTCTTCTAGTCCAGGGTTTAAGTCCTTCATCCTTAATTTGTCTGCTGTGTTACTCTGAGTAAGTCATTTAACTCATGGTCTTCTGGACTGCCTAGTAATTCCCTTGTTTTAATTAGTGCCAGTTTTAGAATTTTATATGATTTTCTGGAATAGATCAAGCTATATCTATCTATCTATCTATCTATCTATCTATCTATCTATCTATCTATCTATCTATCTATATTAGTGACATTGAGGTGGTCAAATGGTGTGATCATCACAGTGATAAAAGTCAGTCCAGCTGATCAGAAATCAGGTAATTCAACACTGCAGGCTTTTAGTTTTGGTGTGAGATCATGAACAGCAGGAATCAGGGAGTCGGCCATTTCTTCCCTGTGGAGTGATCTCTGTACTGGTATAATTATCAGGGGGTGTGCAGAATGCAGGGAAAAAGATTTTTTTTTTATTTCCAGTTTATTTTTGGATCAACCAGTTTGTAGCTTTTGTTGCTGCCGATCATATGAGTAAACAACTAAGAGTCATATAGTCATATACATATTGTCAGCCCCACTTTTTTCCCATTTTCTATATGGGTCAGGGTGTTGCATCAGCTGTCAATATCTTTCTCAGTTCAGTGCCACTTTCCTACCTTTTTGATAGTGGAATAGTTTAACAGCTTAAGTATTTGCAGTGGTGCAAAAGTAGTACACTCAACTTTACTGCAGAAGGCTGTGGGTTCTATTCCCACAATGTCAATACGTAGAATACACAGACTCAGTTGAGTAAAAGACAATCAACCTTTATCAAAAACACAGAGCTTTCGGGCAAACACCCTTCATCAATGATTAACACAAAAACACAGAGCTTTCGGGCAAACACCCTTCATCAATGATGAAGGGTGTTTGCCCGAAAGCTCTGTGTTTTTGATAAAGGTTGATTGTCTTTTACTCAACTGAGTCTGTGGGTTCTATTCCCACACCAGGAAGATGGATTGCTACTACGGCAATGTAACATAAGGGGCATGTTGCACTCCCCTGAGTGTGTGTTGTTACCGGCTTTGAAAAGAACGTGTGTGTTTATTCTGCTACGGATATTAGAGGTGCATTACAAAGATGGCATTAGGGCATTATGTGGTTGCAGTTGTCCCTTTATTGACAATCTCTTGATGTTTGAATGGTGTGATCTTTATTAGTTGGTGTCCAACAGAAGCATTACAGTAATGAAGCCTAATAAAGGCAGAGAGGTGGTGATTATGGATGTTGTGGGTTACCCTAGTAAAATGCTGCAAATGTTGAATGATTTGGACACCTGTATTAGAGTTTCCCAGAATGTGGTTCATATTGCCTATGCCAGGGTTGATTGCTGTTTATTTGATCTGTTAATGCAGGGATGCTTCACAAGTCAATGACATGACTTTTTGTTAGTCAACCATTACATTTTTCCAATGATTTTTGGTATCCCACAAATCCATAAAAATGTGGTGGATCCTCCTTTAAGGCCTCTAGTTGTAGTCTCCAAATCAAAACTGGAACTACTGGTGATTTATATTGATCAGCAAACTAAACCATTAATGGACAATTTGTCTTACGTGTTAAAGGATTCTTGGCATTTCCACAGAACCTTAACGTGGTACCTTTAAAGGATGAAAGTTTATTTATGACTATTGATGTGATTAACCTTTTTTTCATCATACCGCATGACACAGTTTGATTATTTTTTGAAGGTATTAACTGATTTTTCTTTGTATGACAACAATCACATTATGGTGTTATGTGACTTAATGGATATTGTGTTAATAAACAATTTTGCTTATTTTGAGGGTGAATATTTCCAGCAGATTTTTGCAGTGGCGATGGGTGCTTCATGTGCCAACAATTTACGCAAACTTAGGTTTAGCCTGGTAGGAGAAAAGCTTTTTTTTCATCTGAGTTTTATAGATTTACTCAGATTTATTATATGTATCTGGATGACATCTTTATTTTGTGGACTGGTGAGATTAGTCATCTCATGAAATTTATTGATTACATAGAACATGCCACTGGATTTTTGAAATTTACCTTTCATTCTGATTTTTTTTAAAGATCAATTATCTTCACATGACAGTTAGTAAAATTTGGAAAACAGGTGTTTCACATCTACGGTGTTTTGAAAGGGAACATTTTCTAACTCTTACTTTCACTATGATAGCTGCCTCCAATCTTTTCAAAAGAGAAATATAGTTAAAGGACAGATGGTTCAGCTTGCTAGACTTATAGTGATGATAACAGGGGGACTTCAAGAAAGCCTAAATGGATAAATTTTTAAGTAGGCCTAGTGGCACGGAGCTTACATGGAAGCAAGCAACCATGTGATCCAGTAAACAAAGCTGAGGGGCGTGCACAAGCATGCCAACATGGAAGTGTCCATGGCATGCAAACCACCTCATAAGCAGGTGAATTGCATCTAAATGAGAGTGCTGGAGTGACCCAGCAAGCAGATAGGCAGCCCTGCAGACCCCGTGTTGGCATCCGAAATGTACATGGAAAATTTCTACGTACAAGAAATTAAAAAGTGAACAGAGGCTGTAGAAACCCAGTTAGAATGTCAGAAATAGTATAACAGGCTCATATATGTGTAAAACTATGCCCTGTGTGTCCAAACAAGAATGAAAACTAGTGGAATATACATTTTTTTAATACCAATATTATGTTTGTGTGGCATGCAGCAGTACACAAACATGCAATTATGCAAAACAAATATATATATATATATATATATATATATATATATATATATATATATATATATATATATATTTATATTGAAAAGTATAAAAATTGAAAATAATAAATATGTGAGAATAATGCATTATAGGGCCTTGCATGGAGTAAGTACACTGATAGATTTCTGTGGTTGGTAAGGAAGCAGGCACTGGAATAGTGTAGTATCCAGGTTGTGTGCATGTATCTGTATGCAAATGAGCTGGGGTTACTGAACAGCGAAAATAGGTTACTGTGTCTGCAGATAAGATCCGTGTAGCCCCAGAACCATGTTGGTGTCCACAGGAGACCTAGCTGACATCAAAATGGGGTGTGTCACTATCTGTTTAAGCACATTGGAGCTCAGCGGCGACTGTTTGCTTGGTGAGCCTGTCAGCTAAGCAGGGGGGTGTGGGTGTGCCAGTGCTGCTAAGCTTTGTTTAGCTTCGGGGCATAATTTTTAGCTGGTTTGAGTTGTGCTGTGTGTGCTCATTCATGGGGGTGGGTCTACTGACTGCTAAGTATTGTTTATATCTGAGGTGCAGGTTTGCCTGCTGAGCTGCAGTGCTTAGCAAGGAAGGCTATTTAAAAAAACAAGATAAAAAATTGCCTGGAAAAAAACAATCATGTATAAATTACTGATGACCTCTGTCCCACTTAAATTGGTCCTTTAATACCCCTCAATGATATACTTGGCAGGTGGAATGCATCATAGTTAGCCAATCACACAGGCTGCATCTGCAGCAGACAACTATAAAGTATGCCTGCACCCTATAACTGATTTTCCCCCCATACTCTGCACATTGGAGTACAGGCTTGGGAATTTTAACTGACAGAATGCTAGGGGCTGCTGCAGCTCTGTTACATATGTATGCGCTAGATGCTGAGGGCAGTGTTGATGCTGCTGCTGACAATAGGCCTAGACTGAGAAGGGGAAGAGTGTTCAGGTCCAGGGTAACCTTCCAGGGGCTACATGAGCTGGTGATTGTAGAGCGCTACAGGGTGGACAGGTACATACTACAAGAACTCACCAAGTTCTGCTGCCTTCAACTCAGACCCAGAGCCAACAGAGGGAAACCATGCCAGTGGAAACACAGGTATGTGTAGCTCTTAGGATACTTGTAACAGGCACTTTCCATAGAGAAACTGGGGACATGATGGGGATCTCACAGGCATCAGCATCCAGGGTACTCCAACAGTTCATGGATGCCATGCTACCACAAGCCAGTGAGCACATTTATTTACCCTGCACCCCTGAGAAGAGGGCCAGCTGTATGCATCACTTCTGCCATGTAACACACTATCCTGAGGTACTGGGTACCATAGACTGCACTCATGTACAAGTCAAAGCACCACCTGGCAAGGAGGGTAGAGTCTACGTCAACTGCAAGGGGTATGACTCCATCAACTGCCAGGTCATGTACAATGCCCAGGGCATTATCATGAATGTGTGTGCTGGCAGCCTTGACAGTTATCACAACTCCAATATCTGGAATGCATCACAGCTGCACCAGATGTTTGCCAGGGGGGACATCCCGTATGGCCATCTATTGGGAGATGCTGGCTATGCATTGGAACCGTGGATGATGACATCCATCAGAAATGCACACAGACCCTCAGAAGAATGCCATAATGAGGCATGCACAAACCGGGAACATCATAGACTGTGTGTTTTGGCTGCTCAAGTCACAGTTCCAGTGCCTCGATATATCTGGTGGAGTCCTGCAGTACTCTCCAGGCACATGTACACAGATGTTCACACTATGTGGTATGCTACACAATATGATCCTGCAGAAACAGCAGCATAAGGATCATCACAGGGAAGGGACATACAGCCACCCACCAGTGTCTAGGTCTCCACAGCCACACACACCGAGGGAATTGGAAGAAGAACCCCCAAAGGCTGTCCTGTAGGCAGATGTAGACATGTCCAGTATGCCCTGACCTTGACAAAGAAGCAATGCATAGCCCAAAGGTTTTCAAAGGACAAAACCACCACCGTAACAGGTACAAGCATGCAAAATCTGAAGGTAATGCTACTCAATGCTAGAAGTCTAAACCTCAAAATGCACTCTCTCGAGGCACTCCTAAAAATGGAGAACATCGATATCTGTGCAGTAACTGAGACCTGGTTCAAGGCTCCAGAGAGCACCCCTGCAATACCAGGCTACAAGTCTTACCACACTTTTCGGCCACCAAACCAGGACCAAAACACTAAAGGTGGAGGAGTGTCAATATTCACCAACGATATTCACACCACCAGGTTAGTTGGCCAACACAATGTGTCTGAAATTCTCCAGGTGCAACTAACACTAGGTAAGACTGCAATCCAAATTGTAGCTTGCTACAGATCCCCCACCATACCCCAAGATTCTCACTACACCTTTCTAAACATACTGGAAAATATTAAGATAGAACCAAACACCCTAATACGGGGTGATTTTAACTACCCTGCCATTAACTGGGAAAACTACTCATGTCCCAACACCATTGCACAACGGTTCTTGGAATTCATAAATTCCAACGCCCTGGATCAACTAATCCATAGTCCCACCAGGGGCTCCAATATCCTAGACCTGGTCATTACCAACATGGGAAATCAATGCTCCATACCTATGGTCACCCCCTCGTTAGTCAAGTCTGACCATAAGCTAATCACCCTTAACATCCACATCCCACCCCCCCCCCCCAGTAAAGAAACCACCATAAAAAACTTCTCCAAAGCCAACTTCATGCTACTCAAGTCAGAAGTGACAAACTTCATGACACCCATGCAGACGGGAACTGAAAGTTCAACTGCTGAATCCTACACTAAGACACTGTATGAGCACATCCACTCATGCATGAATCGTGCCATCCCAAATAGAACCAAAATGCTCTCATCCAAAAAAAGGAAGCCAATCTCGTGGTCCCCTGCCATAAGCAAACTTTACAACAAAAGGAAGAAACTTTTGCAGAAAAGAGGAAAATCCCAGGATGCAAAAAACTCCCTTACTAGCCTCAGTAAGAAACTGAGATGCCTCATAAAATCCTCCAAAGCTAGTTACGAAAATAAAATTGCCAAAGATTCCAAAGACAACCACAAAGCATTCTATAACTATGTCAAGAATCTAAATGGCAATGCTCAGATCTGCTCTGAGCTAAAACAGAATGGCATTAAATATACTGATCTGAAGGATATTGCCAATATCCTGGCAGATCGATTCAGTGCCAACTTAACCCTCTCACCCCCTAAATGGCCCATCTCAATACCGGAAGATTGCCAAATTCCAGTAATAATGGCCACACAGGTACAAAACACACTCTCTAAAGCCAAGAATACAGCATCCATGGGACCAGATGACATCCCGGCTGTGTACTACATGAACTACAATATGAACTGGCACCTCACCTAAGTGTCATGTTTAATCATAGCCTCACCTCAGGTTTCGTGCCCACTGAGTGGCGCAGAGCTACAGTTATCCCAATCCACAAGGGGGGATCCACCTTGGATCCCGGAAACTACCGTCCCATCAGTCTGACAAGCCTTATCTGCAAGGCCATGGAGCATATTATCATGGAACTTATAAACAAAGACATTGGCAACCTTCAAACACTGGACCCCACCCAGTTTGGGTTCGTAAAGGGCCAATCTTGTCTCCTGAACCTGATTGACTTCTTTGAATCAGTCTCCAGAGCCATGGACAAGGGTAAGGTGGTCCACACAGCCTATCTAGACCTTGCCAAGGCCTTTGACACCATCCTCCACTCTGGAATCATAGATAAACTTACTAAGTTGGGCATTAATCCCTATGTCACCCAATGGGTTGCTAAATGGCTTACTGATAGAACCCACACTGTAAAAGTAGCCGACTCCAAATCCAGCTCCAGACAAGTGACAAGTGGAGTACCTCAGGGTTCAGTCCTGGGGCCGCTCTTGTTTGGCATCTACTTCTCTGAAGTACAGGTCAACACTAAGGGACTCTGGCTAACAAAGTTTGCAGATGACTGCAAACTGGGAGCCATTATTGAATCCCCAAATGATGTGGATACTCTACAAAAGGGCCTTACAGAAACATATGCTTGGTGCCAGAGCCATGGGCTCAAGCTCAATGCCAAGAAATGTATTGTTATCCTCTTTGGGAAAAAACATGTATCCATGAATTACCATATAGGTGGCAGTACACTAAACACAGAAAGTGTGATAAGAGACTTAGGGACACAGGTGGACAGTGGTCTCACCTTCGATAACCACATCGCCACAACAGTCAGGAAATCCTTCTATGTGGCACACCTCATCATGAAGGGCTTTTCATCCAGAAAAAGGAGGTCATTGTCCCACTGTACTCATCCCTCATTAGACCCATTATAGAATACAATGCCCCATTTGGTATGTACCTCTCAAGACATCTGCAACAACTGGAAAGGCCTCAGAAATACCTCACTAAAAGAATCACAGGCCTAAAGCAGATGCCCTATGCTGACCGCCTTAAAAAATTCCAGCTATACTCTGTCGCATATCGTCTACTCAGAGGCGATCTCTGCTTAACATACAAGGCCATGTCAAACCCAGAGCTGTTGGACATGCTACACTTAAAGAAATCCCAATCCCTCAGAGCTACACGCTCCAGGGATCTAAACCTTGTCATCACAATAAACAAAACATGCTGGAGGGATAGGTTCCTGACCCAGAGACTCCCCAGACTCTGGAATAGATTGCCCATACATGTCAAGCAGAGTGCCTCTTTGGACCTCTTCAAGAGGAACCTTGACGATTGGATGGGAGAAAGGAAATTCACCCCAGGGATCACGTCAGTCGCCCTGCTAGACAGGGGTCCAGGAAAGTAAATAATGTGGGAAGAAATATCCAGGAAATTGTTATGGCTAGGCTTGTATAGGCCCTAGGGCTGATAGCCTAGTACCAACCTATGAACCTATGAACCTATGAACATGCACTGATGACTAGGGTCCTAGGGACTGACACCTTACTCCAACTCGCATACATACTAAAAAGGATGCCAACCACACCACACTTGTACCTAACCATGTATTGGTTGTGAACTGCATGCATCAGAGTCAGCCCTGAAATACAGGTCTCTCAACCACTGCATTCACAAGTTAAGTCACTCTCCTTTACACCAAATGTACTGGGTACTAGACTAATGTAGCATCTGTATAGACCTGCTGCATGTATGCAAGGGAATAGAGTGTGCTGCTGGGCTACTTGAAGAGAAGTGAAAGCTACATGGGGCAACAGCTACTCTGTCCAATACTGAGTGCCCCATAATATGCATTAGGCATCATGGCTGAAAAATCCTCTGCAGTATGCAAGGGAAATGCAAAATAGTGGAGTCATAGGTCAGATGCACGACTTTCAATGCTAGAGTCCCCTACCCCCAACACATCAGTGTTCCCATACAACTGCAGTAACAGTATGTTTTCAAGGATATATCAGCAGGCCACACAATCCCAGGGCTGTCACAAAGAACTGTTTTATTTTCCACAAAACGCAGGGGTCACAGGAGGGGTCAGAGTGTATGTCTGTCCACTGTTGATAATGTGAGGACTTAAACCTCACTTTCTGGTGTGGCTCACTGGGCTAAGTGCATTAGTATGGTTGATGGTGTTGATGGTTCAAAGCTGGCTGCACCTACAACTTTTACATGTGAAGTCGTGTGGTAGGATTCCCAGGGGCTGTCAATATGCCATAATCTGTTACGACAAGAAAGCTGGACAAAGCCAGAGACAATTGGGGGGGCAGAGGGACAAATGTACAGATATTATACATACTCTGGGTCACCTAGTAGGTGGTTAGTATAACAGCAGGTTGCAATAAGTCAGATTAGCAGCAGGATGTAAAGGCTGTCACGTAACTGTGTCAGTACTTACAGCAATTCAGTGGGCTCCATTTAGTAGTATATTACTGGAAAAACACAACTGTATGAGGAACAGAGCAGGCATATGGGGCGGAATGCTGGACATCCTGCAAAAACATGTACAGTGAGAGGTATGTAGACTGTCAGCCTATGTGTGCTGTTACATCATGTACCCCAGTCCCATCATACCTACAACTGCTTAGAACAGGAAATCTGGACATAGCCATGAGCAGTAGTGGGACAAAGGCCCGAATATAAGGAGAAGGGTTAACTAATGGCCAAACAAATATAGAACATGTAGAGAATAACAGGTCAGGCATTAGCATGGGTTCCCTGATGTGTATGGAGTGAGTAACTGAAATGCCTTTCAGGATTTCCTAGTGTCAGTCCATAATGCTTTGCCAATAATGTATCAGAAAATCACAATGCTATGTACAACGTAATGTACATATGATGTAAAACTCTGTACATTCTATTACAATCTGTACAGTTTATAGGTATGAACATATATTACATTCAGCACACAGCTGGGTGATTGCCTTGGACAAAGTATCATGGAGGCGTTGTGGTGTTTGGCTGCAGCATACAAAATCCTGGACTGGAGTACAGGTAGGTCTGGCCTGGAGTCACCTTGTAAGTACTGATAGTCGCACTGGACATGCTTCTACACTTAGCTAACTTGAGCCAATGTCTGATGCCTCATCTTCCTAAGGAACTGATATGTGGAAATATGTCTGTGCATACAGACAGATATATACACGTATCTGTCTCTCCCTATCCCCCTCACACATGGTTACCCTATCTATCAGTATGGTGGCAGATAGCTTTTATGCCTAGGTAAAAGCTATCTGCCACCACCTACATTTGTATGTACAGAAAACCCAGGTGACACATATCAAGGGTAGCAGGCCTTGTCACTGGGTATGCATGCAGGATTACTCTGACATACCCCATTGTCCCTGACACACTGGTCTACACATATGCACCCAGGTAACCACGCATGTATACAGCTGTACCTTGCTGATGTCATATTTCTGCTGTGCTACTATGCCATCCTGTGCCTCTGTATTGCCGCAAAGTCTCCATAGCTCAGCCATTCAGACTCCTGGAACAGAAACATACACAGTTATGTGAGACACCTGTCAGTCTGAGACATTACTGGCAATCTAACATCATGCAACAAACATACACAAACTTTAATGTGTACACATGACACATGCCAGCATACAACACCTGTCATGCCCACAACAGCTTGCATGACACAACACTACCGCACTACAAAACCTACATTTAAATTAATAAGGTCACCCTGTGCATCAGACACATATCTGCATGTCCCTCTGGCAGGGATGTGGAACAGGTATCATCACATGCACAGGGTGTGGTGTGGGGGCACCACAAGCCTAGGCTGTGGCAAACAGTTGACAGCATATGGGTGAGTCAGGAAGGGGTCAGGAAGGGGTGCTGGTTAAGTGGGCCATGGAGAGGTGCCATGTGTGCCTGTTGGTGACCTGCATGTGACTGTGATGTTTGAGTGTGTGCATGTACACAGTCAAGTCCAGTGCTAGCCCTACATATGTGTATGTTGAACATCTGTGGACTGTACAGAGCAGAATGGAGAGTTCACCATCTCTGGCCACAAACACGTGAACTGTGTCTCTCAGGAGTGGCACTGGCACCACCATGCCCAGGGTCAGATGCAGTACTAGTAGCTGATGGTGGCTGCTGTCTGATGGGCCCATGTCTCCCAGGAGACCACCCAGGACCATGTGCTCATGGTCTGCCACATAGTGGTGTGGACAGCACACTCCCTTCTGTGGTGCTGGAGGTACTGCCATTATGGGAGCATGAGTGTACACAGTGACGTGGACTCTCAGCAGATGGTGTTTCATGACCTACATTCATGTGTGTGATGCCTTACTCCAACCAGATGTTCCAGCACAGACAATGTGTGGTCAAAGACTGACAATGTCTCACCCCACCATCTGTCCACTACATCAGTGAAATGATCCATGGCATTACGAATGTGGTGGAGGGAGTCACGGATGTCAGACTGTGCTGCATCCATAATCATGAGCATCTATCTGGTGTTGCATTCGGAACATACCTGTGCCTCCCTGGTGGACAGAAACATGTGGTGGGTGACCTGTGATCTGACACCTGTGACTGGTGGTGGATATGCAGCAGTCCTCCTCCGGGCACCCCTATCAATCTGCCTGTGTGGGACCTCACCAGCTCTCTGGCTATGGCCAGTGTCTACACTCACTGATGCCGTAGTTGTCACACTGTTCTGTTTGATGTCACCACACTCTGACTGTCCTATATTTGTGGCCTCAAGCGACTGGGTATGTGTAGGCATACTGACTGTTTGCAGGGACATTGGGGAAGGAAGTGGGATGTCAACCCATGGGACAGACTCAGCCCCCAACAATGCCAACCTGTGCCTAACTGTGGCCACCGTCATCATGCGATGACACACTGACATCAGGTTGTGAGGGGGACAGACTCCAACCCCCACGTTCACTTGTGAGGAGGAAGACAAGATAAGTACATTACTACCTGCACTATTATGTATGGTAATCCACACAGACACATACACATGAGGAGCCGCAACTGGATTACACATCACATAGGTTCATAGGTTAATAGGTAGATACTAGGCTATTGGCCCTAGGGCCTATATAAGCCTAGCCAAAAAGGTACCCTGGCTTTTGCCACCCAAGAAAATTATTTTCCTGTGCCCCTGTCGAGCAGAGCCACAGAGGTGATCCCTGGGGTGAATTTCCTATTTCCCATCTGATCATCAACATTTTTCTTGAAGAGTGCAAATGAAGAGCTTTGTTTAATATAGATAGATAGTTTGTTCCAGAGTATGGAAAGTCTCTGGGACAGGAATCTATCCCTCCAGCATGTTCTGTTTATTGTGGTTACAAGATTTAGGTCCATAGAGTGTGTAGCTTGGAGGGATTGGGATTTCTTTAAGTGGAGCATGTCCAACAGCTCTGGGTTTGACATACCATTGTATGTTAGGCAGAGATCGCCTCTGAGTAGGCGATATGCAACAGAGTAAAGCTGGAGTTTTTTGAGATGGTCTACGTAGGGCATCTGTTTGAGGCCAGTAATCCTCTTTGTGAGGTATTCCTGCGGCCTTTCCAGTTGTTGTAGATGTCTTGTGAGGTACATGCCAAAAGAGGCGTTATACTCTATAATGGGTCTAATGAGTGATGAGTAGAGGGGAACAATGACCTCTTTTTTTCTGGATAAGAAACCTTTTGTGATGAGGTGAGCCACGTAGAAGGATTTCCTGACCACTGTGGCGATGTGATTATCAAAGGAGAGACTACTGTCCACCTGGGTCCCAAGGTCTCTTTTCACACATTCGGCATTAAGTAGACTACCACCTATGTGATAGCTCATGGGTACAGAGTTTTTACCAAAGGGGATGACAATGCACTTTTTGGCATTAAGCTTGAGGCCATGGCTTTGACACTGGGCATCTGTCTCAGTGAGGCCATTTTGTAGGATGTCCACATCGTTAGGAGTTTTGATTATGGCTCCTAGTTATCTGCGAACTTCGTTAGCCAAAGACTGTCTGTGTTAGCCTGTACATCAGAAAAGTAGATACCAAACAGGGGAGGACCCAGGACTGAACCCTGTGGTACTCCACTTGTCACTGGTCTGAAGTCGGATTTGGAGTCTGCTAGATTCACAGTGTGGGTTCTGTCAGTGAACCAGTTGGCAACCCATCTTGTGACATAGGGGTTTATACCTAGTTTAGTGAGTTTATCTATATTTCCAGAGTGGCAGATGGTGTCAAAAGCCTTGGCGAGATCTAGATAGGCTGTGTGAGCCACCTTACCCTTGTCTACGGCTTTGGTGACTGTTTCAAAGAAGTCTATCATGTTTAGGAGACATGATCTGCTTTTTACAAACTCAAAGTGGGTGGGGTCCAGAGTTTGGAGATTACCAAGGTCTATGTTTACATCACACATCTTATGCACAACACACAAATACACAACAACATACACATACAAGACAGGCCCTTTATAACATGCACCACAGCCACATCCAGTTAATGTTGCCAGTATGATACACCTGTAAGATAAGCAATATGTCAGTGTATCTGATAGATCTACCCCTAAAACACAGTGCACCCTTCATGACCATACTATGCCAGTTATAGTAGCACTGCCTCAGGTATGTATCATCTCCATATTGTGTGTGAATAGGCATCTATGAGTGATTGCTTCTTATATAGCAGGTTGCATAGTCCTCCACAAAATTAAGTGCAAATGTGTTAATGTTCTTGCAAATAAACAAGTGTGATTACCCATTCAATGCACTCCTGTTATCTGATCCACAATTGAACATACAACCTAGTCGTCTCTGGCTAAGCATAACAGTTGTGCCTAGGTCAAACTGGCGGCCCTTAACATTCTAAGGGTATATATCATCCGTAAAACAAGAGTATCAGACTTACCAGGTACAGGACCTTGGACTCTGGCCCCACCTGTTTGAACTATGTAAATGTGAGGGAGAGGTATTGTCAACAATACCAAATGTGCATTGTTACAGGGTAATATGTGCATATATGCACATGTACAGTAGCTAATGTGATACTGCCTACATTGCTGACATTCTGAGTATGTGTGCACAACTGTGCATTAAACCCCCCCCCCCACTATGCAGCTAGACCTGACAACCGTGCACTGGTACGCACAGGCTGCCACAATGACTGGCACAGTATTACAGTGATGAACACAGGAAGCTTACCTGGACGCTACTCTGATGTGGATGCTGTGGCACCCATTCCAGGATGTATGGGTTGGTAGATGCTTGTAAGCTGGTGGTTGTTCCCAGATTCACCAGGAATTCCTCTGTGGCTGACAGTGGTTGTTCTGCTGCAGGCCCTCCACTGGTGGCAGGACAGTCCCTGGCCACAGCAGCTTCCATTTGCCATGCAACATTGACCATATCTGTGGCCCGGTGTTTGACCTGCCCATAGGTCCTGTTCTGTTGGCCTATACGGTTGACTGCTGTGATAATGTCAGCCCACAGTGTTGAACATTGTTCAAGAGCCTGGCGACCCCTAGACAGCAGAATGTTATGATGTAGCCAGTGGCCATACAGGAAAACATTATTTTCAGTGGCAGAAAATGGTGGCTGCCTCCTTTGATACATCCTTCCTGAAAGACAAAATGAGGGGAACACAACAAGGACGAGGTATGTGGACATCCACTATCAAGAGACCCTGCACAACTGAAATGGCTTGCACTATCCACTGCTAACTCCCACACCATAACCTGCAGTCTATCACTAACATAGTAGCAATACTATTTATGTCCCTGTGTGTTGTGACAGAGTCTGCTGTATGTCTCTACACCCATCAATGCTGTCTATTGTGGTGTATCCCCTATGGGCAAAGTCCCACTAATATGTCATACAACCCCTGTTACACAAATAGATGTGTGTTATTACAACTATTAGGGGACAGTCTAGCAACACCAGTGTGCCACAATGACAGACAGTAATGCAAACCAGCTGTAATATATCTTCTCTGTAGACATCATACCTCTCCACTACACAGATGTTTGCATAATGAGTACATGTGCCTGATATATGTAGTCCTTTTGGCACACACATGTGGATGTCTGGTAAATGGTAGGCCAATAATTGATGGATGTTGTCAGAATATGGAGAATCTGGCTGTCATAAGCAAGACCTCTCATAATACACTTATGCTACAGTAATATCTGTTAGTCTATTCATAGTATTACTTTGTATGGCCAAATGTACAGTCTGTGCTGAGGTCGGGTCTTTGTCCCCCCACTAATAATAGGTATGAGCTCAATACCTGCTGTAGGGGGTTGCATGCTATGTTAGCCATAGCTCTCAAGTGATGGGGTACGATTGTCTACAAAACAGTGACCTAGCCAGAGTACGTCAGGGACAGTCAGGGGCACCTTTACAACGTTTGAACTATTCCTGTGTGACATTCACAGACTGAGAGGAGCTGAATAACAGTACATCATGTGACATTACAGCTATCTCCAACCTTATTTACTGTCAACATGTCTAACTCATAATCCACTAGCTTTCGTACAGGGACAGACCATTGTAGGAGGGAGTAAGAAGGTCACAGCTGTGATTGATTAAAAGCAGGGACAGTTGAGAGGCTTGGCTGTAGCTGTTGGACAGCAGAGTATTACCAACATGTCAAGACCAGAGATATAATAAAATAAGCCAAGATAACCTGGAAGGCGAAGCAATAAAGCTCTTGGACAGCACACTTAGAAAACTCCCAAATTTATTCAGAAAACCACAGTAAAAAATAACAAAAAAAACTCCATTAACGTCTACAATACGTTTTTGTTTCTGTTCCTTCATCAGATGAACGTATTGTAGACGTTAATGGAGTTTTTTTTATTGTTTTTTACTGTGGTTTTGCGAATAAATTTGGGAATTTTTTAAGTGTGTTGTCCAAGAGCTTTATTGCTTCGCCTTCCAGGTTACCTTGGTTTATTTTATTGTGACTGTTTGGTGACCTTGTGGACTTCTTTTTCACATCCCCATAGATATACTACAGGTCTGCTGTTGTAAGCCCTACTCACCAGACCTCCTTCCTCCCATCTGCGTCCTCTTATATGGGACATGTATTACATACCTGGTAGAGTGACATAATCCTTTTGTGAAGAAATCCTCAAGAAAAGTCTTGCTAAATCATAGTCTGTCTTGGTAAGGCAACATGCAGACCAGTTTCCCATAGTCAGTTTATTGCCTTTTGTAGGTAATGCTCATTAACAGGTAACTGGCTGTGCACCAATCTGTGGCTCAGACTTGCTAATTACATCCAGAACTGCTGGGTTGCAGTTTCATTACCCAACAACATGGCTCCACTGTGCAATATTTATGGCCTTGATATAGGCCTTGGCCCCTTTCCTAGTCTTTGACATTGACATTAGTGAGGTGTGAAGACTACAGCATCGCAGATGGTAGGTATAAATACTGTCCACTGTTGAGATTTATCAGATATGTCAACAGTTTTGAATGCTATGTTTGGCCATTGTCCCATGGCATTTTGATTATCTGGCAGTTCAGTGTTAAACATTGTGGGTTGAGGTCAGTAAGGGGGGAGAGACATGTAAGTGTCAGGCATCATTACCATCAGAATATGCATGCTGCTGCAGTTTGCAAGGGCAAACTTGAAACATGTCTCTGTTGCTGGACCTATGCCACACCCTTTATGTATGGTTTGCCTGGATCCCTTGTTCTGGGGGTGTGAGGTATGGTAGGTCTGTAGCAGGTAGCTTAACATACAGTTGTGTATGCTGCAGGGTGAAGCTGCTGCTGCAGCCTAGGACACATAGGGGGGAATGTGAACACTTTGGAGGACAGGAAGCTGTACATGTAACTGAGGCAGCAGTGTCAGCTCTGCTGTTACAGCAGAGCCAGGGTGAGGGTACCCTTTATAGTCCACTCGAGTGATGTGCTTAAGGTACATCTGTTATATAACAGTGCCAATCACAGAGTAGCAGGTGACATATAGTTTGGCTACAGAAATATATGCAGTGTGTTCCTTCCTACAGGCCTTTGACTTACAAACATGGGTGGCAGTTAATTCAGTAGCTGCAACCTGTGTGGGTTAAAATTGCATGACTCAGTCATTATTTGCTGTAGTGACAAGAATATAATTGAAGTGCAACACACTGGATTCAAACCCAGGACTGTGGGTGGTAAAATATACTACATGCAAGGAATTTAACAAACTGAGCTACTGAGTGTGTGGTGCAGTAGGTTTATTTGCAAGATATATGTGCATGCATACAGTCTGTGCCACACATTCTCTGTCTGCATCCAGTATTATGAGCATTGCTTTCAAAGGCAGTTGTTGTGCAGTAGGATCCCAGTTGTACACATATGTACTTTGCCATTGTTGCCTTAGCAGGTGAGTTTACAGATGTTACTGATGAAAGTGGACAGTTACCTGCTATCATACCTGTCAACCTGTTTGAGCAAGAACTGTGGACAGTCATACATACAAGTGGGACAAAGGTGCAAAACTATGGACAATCTTTACGTATTGCTCCTACAAACAGAATGGTGACAGAGTAACAGCATTTGCATTAGCATGTTTTCCTGAAGGACATGAAGTGTGACACTCAAATGTCTGTTGTGATTTCCTCACCTCAGTCTTTGATGGCTTGCCAGCACTTTGCCAGAAATACACAATGTTATCAAACCCAGACCAAAAATAGTGGACAAAACAGTGGACAGTCTGCAACAATCTACACAGCTGACAGGCATGCCTGTTATCCCAGGCCTGACGTACATCCATTATTATTTATTTGGTTGTATCCTGGTGTAGTGCTTGCATCATGGATGGTGCAGCGCTGCAGCAATAGTGTTATCACTTCACAGCAAGAAGTTCTTCAGTTCAATTCTTAGCTGGGGTGTCTTCTGTGTGGAGTATGGATGTCTTCCCTGCATTCATGTGGGTTTTCTCCCATGTAATAAAGACATGCATCTGGAGCATTTATCTACAGTTCTCAAGTGGAAATTGGCTTTGTTCCAAGTCAGACTTTCCTGGATAATAAATGTTAAATAAAAAAATAAATCACAGTCCCTGGTACACATCTATTTTTCTCATTATATGTACTTGCAGTCTGTCTGTGGTAATCATTACATTTTTCTGGAAACACATGTTTTAATTCAGAGCTGAGTGGCCTTGTGAGCTAATACACAATGTTGTAGTTGACAGTGGCCTGAATTCGAGATGTGGCATAGTAATTATTTGCCTAACACTGTGAGAAACACATAAGAGCATTAAGGCACTTCTAAGCACTGTTAAGCGTGTTTTCATGGGTTTGAATGACATGCTGCTTAATTTCGCATAAACCTGCGCTAAAAATGATTAAAGAAAAAAAAGGGGGTGATAGGACAGTGGTGAAATGGGGGCAAGCAGGTGGAAAAACATATTGAATGGTAGGTAGGGTTGTGCAGGAAAGGTGTAGGAAAGGACCACACCTCAATTTCTTGTACAGTAACAGCTGTGCAGGTTTTGCAGAATTTGGAATTTGGAACCTCACACAACAGAGAGGGGGGATAAGAGGAACCTAAATGTGTCCATTAATTAATGTAATAATTAGTTGTGTCTGGGGAACATGTGCAAAATGGACAGCTATGTATGGGGCGATATTTTTTTCTTTTTTTAAGGAGAGAGTGGAATGTTGGGGGAGGGATGTAGGTACATGTGGGAAGGTAAGTTGGGTAGCAGATGTTGCATTTGCAGACAGACAAGGCATACAATATAGCTGACAGGGGAGGTGTGTGAAACATGGGAGGGTAAACACCTTGGACGGGGAGGGTGTTGTGGAATCTGATGTGCATGTGCCTCCAGATGGTAACCTCATGACTGAGATCCCCACCCATGGGCAGTCAGCACTTCCCCTTCACTGCCATGAAGGTGGCTGTGCTGAAGACTGGGCGCCAGGGCCACCAGGCCCCACCAGGTTTTCGAGTCTGCCCTCAATCCGGCACAGGTGCTGTTCACAGCTCCTATGAACAATCCTGCACAGCATAGCCAATAGCCAATAGCTGATCCTGAGTGAAACCCCCCACTCCACCCCTGCTCCCCTGGGGGGGCATCCCCTGAGGTGGTTCCAGTCAAAGGTGGTGCATGGACAGCAGAGAGGAAGTACTGGCTTGAGTCCCAGATGCCTTGGGACCTGGTGCCATGGTGGGCTGAGCTAGAGTAGGCGGATCAGCAGGAACCGGCATACCCTGACATGCTGTGGTTATGCAGGTAAACCAATACATGTAGGTGAGTTATTAACTAAACCATTGTTCACAATAACAGCATGCCAGAACATTGCAAATAACCCCATGACAGTTCAATGTATATTATGTGAAACAAAATGATATATAATATAACAGTCAGTATAATAACAGCATGCCAGTAACAGTTACGGCATAAGGCCAACCGAATAGATAATTCAACAAAGTATGTTAATATGCAACCATAGTAATACATAACATTAATAAAACACATGCCCCATCATTATGTTTATGGAACAACATATGTTAATAGTAAACTATAAACAATATATAACAATAATACATGTATGAAGATAAGGGGTGGGGAGAGAAAGAAATACAATCCATTAATACCATCATGTGCCATATCGTTGACTACAGTAATGCTTTCTACTCTACATATCTGTCCTTCCTTTATGTGTAAATGTGCCCTATAGCTGCTGTAACACATACATATCTCTAAAGCTATCTGCATGGGACACTACGGGCCAAGCAGTAGCACATACAGGTACACGATTACAAAGAAGACTTGCACATCTGGTGGACCTACGTAAATACCATGGTGTACTGTGGGCTGATGTACTGTTACCCTGCTATTGACATATAACTATGTTGATGAGGCATCTATGACACAGGGATTACATAACAGTAATTACATTCCATGGCAGGGTGACACTTGAGAGACATGCATGTGTACACAACTGTCATGCCTTGCTTGGCAGGCATGGGGATAACAACCAATAGTAGTGACTGCAGGGGACACATGCATCACATGTATTAATTGCCAGCAGAAAACTTTCCACGACACACCAGGCATACACCCATACCAGGAGTACACATTTTATTTTTTTCTGTTAATATATGTTATTATTACTGCACGTATTTTATTTATTTTATGCATGATTAGCACATTTGTGGTAATGATTGTAACAGCCTGTGAAATCTTTATAAACAATCTTACACATAATATAGGCTACCTCACCCATGTCCCAGTAGTCCCAGTGGAAAGAATATCTGTTATCATAACATATCTGAATCAGTGATATTTATTAGTACATAGCACTGGATTTGAACCCTGGTCTGTAAAAATGTACTTCTTACACAGCGTTTATCAAACTGAGCTACTCAGTCACTGCTGACATCTGACTGACTGATATTTACCTAGAGCTCACCTGGAAACAAAATATTACTTGGTAGTAGTACTACAGTGTTATAGTACACTGCAGTGACAGTTGAACACACATGCATGTAATGCAATCATGACAGAGATACTAGGTAACCTATACATTACTAAATAAAATGTGGGTGTACACAATATATTGTTACTGGGTTGAAATATCATCTCTAATTCCACAAGTATTGCACAACAGTTTATTACAGATACCTTTATGCATTTACTGGAATAGTTTTGAGTTTTTCTTGCATAACAGTTGGCATTATGCAACTGTAATTCCACAGTTATTGCACTACAAATGTTTTGTACACTACTGGTTCATGCACTAATCTTTTTCTGTTATTTGACTATAGATATCATACTACAGCTGTACTCACCACACTCAGGGTGCAACCTGGCCAGGCACCCTGCGTGCACCTCAGCATCACAAGCTCTGACCTCTGCAGCTGTTGGGAGAGAAGCACACCATTATGCATACCAGTTTAGCAGAAATTCAAGATTAAATATTGGTGAAACACAGGTAAACATACTTACACACATGCGGAACATTGCCTGTCCAGAATTCTTAGATGCAAGCATCCAAGAGAGCCTCTTTCCTTCTTTTCAGGCCATCATGGTGGTGATGACACTGCTAACCTGTGTGGGGGATAGGATACTAGTTTCACTGGTGAGGTCCCTTGCTAGCCGGTCCAAGGCCTCTGCTTTGCACTCCCAGCCCTGGTAACCTCCCTGCATGAGTCGGCCTTCATGGTTTTTGACTAGGAGTCTGACCATGATCCTGGACTCCCCAATGCCCCACTGCTGCACCCTAAAGTGCAAACCTGCTCCATCACCTACCATTATATCCTTCAGAGACAGAACTCCAATGGATTATGATGTATTCCCACCTATTGGGCTTAATATTACCCTTTTACCCACAATTTCTAAATGTGGGGCATCTAAATATTGTAGGCACATTAATAATGGCCCATATGTCACTGCAGAGAGATACAACAGATCTATAGGATGCCTGGGTATTTAAACTGTAACAACTCAAGGACTGTTTAGCTGGCAAGTTGCAATGAATGTAGTGCCATCTACATATGTAAGACAAAAAGGAGGTTGTGGGATAGAGTTTATAATCATGTTAATGATAATAGCCTATACAAGCTACTCTAATATATCCTCCAGCCTGTATGTGACAAGCATACTTTTACATCCTAAACTAAAAATCCTTCCTCTACAAAAAAAAAAAAAAAAACACCATGAGACTATCACCTTTGAATTACCAGCATGGATCCAATAGAAAGCAGTTACATATGATTTACATCCATAAATATGCTAACTTACCCCATTATGGAGCTATTCACCCCAACCCAGGACCCACTTCCTCCTCTTTTACCCCATCCATAGCTCAAATAAATTACTAAATTTTACAACTCTCAACCTTCGAAGTACTAGAAATAAAATCCCAGAATTCAGTGCCTGGATATCTTACAACAAACCAGATATAACAGCTGCCACTGAAACCTGGTTTAAACCCTACATAAAAGACTCTGAATTCCTCCACCCAGGCTTTGCTTGCTTAAGAACAGCTAGAACCCATAAAAAGGGAGAAGGAGTCATACTACTCTTTCCAGATACCTACACTATTGTCCTCTGTACTACGTCCATTCCACACTTTTCTAATGCTGGAATTCCACTATCATTCCTGAAAATGAATAACTGCAAGAATCTCTGTATTATAGTCATATACCTTCCCCCAGGTGATAACATTCTCTTGTTAGAAGAAATTATCCCCTGGGCATCAATCAATACAAAAAATGAAACAATTATCCTGGGTGATGTAAACATTAATTGGCTTGATCTTTCACACCACTCTCCTTTGTCCAGTATTAACCTGTTTAACTTTACTCAGCTAATTACCAAAGCAACTAGACTCAACGAAAACAAAGGTAGTGGCTCCATCCTTCATTGGATTCTGGTAGCTGACCCAAATAAAATCTCATCCGCAGGCACACTACCTAACAGTATCAGTGACCACCTGCCTGCCTATAGTCTATGTGAAAACACTACATGACTAAGTCAACACCAATATAAACAAACTAGAAATCTCATGAATTTCATCCCAACAGTCTTTAACAAAACTTTGAAAAACATCAACTGGAATATACTAAAATTCCTTACCCTTGATGAAGCTGTCGAGGTTTTCAACTCAACATTTCTTGAAACCCTAAGCAAACTAACCCCACACTGTCAAAAAAGAGTAAAAACTAACCATGCCACCTGGTTCACTAGAACTATCAAGCAACTCGTGGCTGCTAGGGACAAATCATGGAAACTGTGGCAAAAATATAAAAAAAAACCTTCCAATCTCTTACAGTTCAGGCAACTCCATAATCAGGTAAAGTGTCTAGCCATTAAAGACAAAAAAGAACACTACCTAAGTCTACAAAATAACCATAAACAAAACCCAAAGAAATTTTGGATCTTTATTTCCTCTGTGCTAAACCCTGATTCAGAGAACAACCCCTGTCTAAATCCAGACAAAGCACCTATCAAAATAGTCACCCTCTTCAACTCATATTTTATCAACACCATATCTAATCTCACTGCCACTGTCCTACAAACTAACTGTAATACTAACTCTGTACCTCCAAAGCAAATGTGACAAAACTCCACTTCTCTCTCTCTCTCTACCTAACTTCGCTTTCTCCCCCATACCTACTGCTACTAAACCTTCTTCTCAAACTCAGACCTGGCACCAAAACTCCTGACAACCTACCCCCAGAATTCTTTCAAATGTCAGCTAAAGCCATTGCTTACCCTATTAGCATACTTCTTAAAAGATTTATCTGAGAGTCCTATGTATGTACCATTTGGAAAAAAAGCATATATTCTCTCCCTTCACTAAGGTGGCAACAGCACAGACATTTCCAATTTTCAACTCATTGCTATTCTCTCCCCTATCTCTGAAAAATGCATGCACATTCAACTACTAAACTATGTACTTCATAATCATATCCTGTCCCCTACTCAGCCTGAGCTCAGGCCAGGCCACAGTACCACAACAGCTCTTATATCCTTCTTGGACACAGTTAACTGAGCTCGAGATGTAGGAAAACTTCGATACAGTTTCCCACCTTCTACTTCTTTTTTTTTTTTTTCAAATAAAATATTTATTGTTTTTGAGTTGGAGAAACAATTCCGGTATAAGCAGACAGGTGGATATGGCAGTAATAATTACACGTAAGAATGCAATAGAACCCTTAGGTGTACAAGAACAAGTTTCTAAGACTAAAAACTATATAGAATATCTACAAGTGTGCTACCACGGCATCTGAGAAAATGAATGAGAAGAACACAAATCTAAGTATAAGTACATCAATACTTTGTATATATAAGACTTATTCACGTGTGGAAGAGAAAACATGGAATTTTAATGTATGGACTCTTTAGACCATCTTGTAACCCACAACATATGACATTTCCCTCAATTACTGACTCTTTACTAATCACTTAGGACGTGGTCAAGTAGAAGTTTCCAAAATTTCTGGTAGTAGACTCTTTTATTTGTGTTTCTTATAATAAGTTTTTGAGAGGAGATATATTTAGATGCCATATTTCGAAATCTGCCCTAACAAAGTTTGGTGCGGACTAACCAATTTTTAGTTATATATAACTTAAGCAGTGAACAAAGGGTAATTATTATTTATTTATTTATTTATTTGTTACATTTTGTAACTGGGAATGTCTGACTGGGCCAGAGGCCTGTTTTCAGCAGAGGCCTGGGGAGAAAAGCTCCACAGAAAATACAATACAAGTAGATTTTAGATACACAGTTTATCACAAAATAGAATGCATGTTTACAATATCAAAACAAACCACAAAAATCGAATGCATTTGTGCAATATCAAAAAACATTACATATCAAGAAGAAACGTTACACAAGTATTGTGTGTTTACTGCTGGAGATACAAGGGAAAGATCTGCCTTAATGAACAAACACAACAAGATGGTGGCAACTGAATTCCCTAAACTAATTAGAATGTGGTGGTTTAACTTAGATAATTTGTGGTCAGTGATGTGGAGAACAGCAAGTTCCCAGGATAAGGTCAACTTCTGGTAACCCATTTTTTTAAGCGTACTTTAAGAGAGCACCAAAGTTTGTGGGTATATTTGCAAAACCATAGAACATGTATAAGGTCGGCCTGTGGATACGGGCAACATGTACAGGATGGGGAGATTTTAGGATCAAATTGATTAAGGATAGAGAGTGTATAATAACTATAGTTACTGATCATTAGTAGCATGTAAATGAGGTATTTAAAGGGAGATAGTTTAATGGTAGATTTGATTGCTTTGAATTTTTGCTCTTCTGTGAGTGTGTATCCATGCTGATCCCAGTACTTGGAATATAGACAAACGAAACTATGTTTAATGACATTTATCAGTTTATAGGTATTGGAGAGCATGTTTTCCTTGCTAGATAGGCTTGCCATAATTTCCATTAGTCTATTGATATCCTGTTCATTAGAAGGTATGTCTTTGATTAATGTTGATGTGATCTCTCTTATTTGATGTAGAATAATGGTATATTTGTTGTTTACTTTCAATGCTAGACGTAGGTCCTGTAGCTTTTTATCCTTATGTTTATATATATATCCCAAATTAGCCTAGTACTAACCTAGGAATTTATAATTTTATGAACTTATAACTTTCTTGGGTGGTGTAAGCCAGGTAACCTTGTTGGCTAGGCTTATGTAGGCCCTTGGGCCGATAGCCTAGTACCTACCTATGAACCTATGAACCAAATCAGTCTTTGATTAGGGGATAGTCCATGAGATTTATCAGTCTGTTGTTAATCCTAATATTTGGGTTCAAGTGGATTGGTTGAAGGAGAGGAAAGAAATTGTCCATTTTAATAGATTTTATCAACTCCAGAATTATTTTAATCTTATGTTTTAAAATATTATTTAGTTTAATATATCTAATATTTAAAGGAGTTATAAAGGGGAGGACTTTTGGGTTAATGTTATTTCTGATCACGTGTTGATGGCAAATTCTAACCCAGGAGAGGGACCATCTATCCTTGTCAGGGCAGAAGTTTGAGATTATAGTAACTCTCTTGGCACATATAATCTTGTAATAAAGGTAGAGATCTGGTAGGCTGAGACCCCCTTTTTCCTTGGGGTATATCAGTTTTAAATAGTTTATCCTAACCGATTTACGAGACCAAATAAATTTGGCAAGTTCCATGTTCATTTTGTGAAAGAGGCTGTTTGGAATAACAAGGTTTGCTGGATTGAAGTGATTTAGCAGTACGTTCATTTTAGCTATTGCTGCTTTCGACATCATAGACAGTTTCATTTGTTGCCATTTATGGATGTTCTGCACTATTTTTGACCATGCCTTATGTAGATTATTCTGTAACATGGAGGCCTGGTTGTGTTCATAATAAATCCCAAGGTATTTAAAGGAGTAGACTGTTTTGAAGGGAGATTCCGGGAAATAATTTACTTTGTGATTTAATGGATTAATGGGAAAGATATGGGATTTCCTTTGGTTCACTTTATAGTATGATACTTTTGAGAAGTCATTTATTGATGCAGTTATTTTCTTTAAATTGGTTTTGAGGTGTTCAAAGTATATGTTCAAATCATCTGCAAATGCTGACATCATTACTTTAGTGTTCAAGACTCTAGGAATTGAGTGAAATGTTTTTTGTGAGATATAAAGGAAAAACGGCTCTATGAATAAAGTGAAGAGGTGTGGGGACAGAGGGCATCCTTGCCTTGTTCCATTAGAAATCTTAATTGGGCCGGATAACCTTTTGTTAATATAGAGGTATGTGTGTGAGTCATTGTATAACATTTTAATCATGTCAGAAAATTCTTTTAGGATGTTGAAATGAGATATAGATGAAAATAAAAATTTCCAGTTAACCCTATCAAATGCTTTACAAGTATCTAACATCAGAGCCTATATCGGGTTTCTATCATTTTTGGTAAGTTGGATCATAGAGTCTAAGGTTAAAGTGTTATCCCACATGTGTCTGTTGCACATGAAACCAGCTTGTTTGGGGGATATTAAGAAAGGCATTACTTTTTTGAGTCCTTCTGCTAGGAGAGAGGAGACGATTTTAATATCAATATTAATGAAGGAGATAGGTCTGAAATTATGTGGGTTGGCTTTGTCAAGATTATTTTCTGGAATAAAGATGGTTTTGGAATTGTTCCAATAAGAAGTCCATTATACCTTCTAATTTAATGTATTTATAGACATTTAGAAGAAAAGATGACAGTTTTAAGTTAAAGGTTTTATAGAAGTCTGGAGTGTAACCATCTGGACCTGGAGCCTTACCTAATGTAAGGTTTCCAATGACATCTAATATTTCTTGTTGATTGAGTGGGGCGATGAAAGATGTTAGTTGATCCTCATTCAGCTTGGGAAATTTAAGATTTTTAAGGAAGCTCTCAATTTCAATACTAGAAATTTCGTCAGTGTTCGTTCCGTATAATTCAGTATATAAGTGTTGGAATAGTTCTATAATCTCTGAATTTGATTTATAGATTTGATTTTGATATTGAAGAAGGGTGATTCTAGAAGCCTCTTGTTTATGTTCAATTATCCTTGCTAAGGCTCTAGATGGAACTTGTGCCCATTCTGAATACTTGTTATATGTCTTAGTTCTTGGAAAGAATAGTTGTTTTGGTGCAGTTCCAATAATTCTCTTTGACTGCTGTTAATCAGTTTTTCCAAGTTGGGGTTTGGACCCATCTGATATTTCCTTTCTAGTTTCTTAAGTTCAGAGATTAATCTGCCATCTTTTTCCTTTCCCAGTTTTTTGAAGTAAGACGCTTTTTGGATTAGTATTTTTCTAAGTTTCACTTTGTAGACAGCCCATTGAATATCATATGGAATGTTAATGGATTCTAGGTTTTCTTCAAATTCCACTAGACTATCAGAAATCTTCTGAACCACTTCTCTCTTATATAATAGATTATTGTTAAGGGTCCAGTTGCAATTATTAATTCTGATTGACGATTTGCCTGTGAGGTTTACTTTTAAAATGATTTTGGTATGGTCTGATAGGAGCCTGAGCTCAGAATAGAATTTTATTTCTCCTCTTACCAGAAATTCTGAGATTAAGAAAAAGTCTAGTCTTGACCAGGAATTGTGACATTTAGAAAAAAATATGTGTGCATGTTATCCTTTTGGAGATTGTCACTGAAAGAGATAGGATCTATAAGGTTTAGGTTTGTCATTAATTCACCTAGAGTGAGTGACGCTTGGAAGTTATATGAGTTTGAGTTACTGGTGTGGTCCAAAACTGGGTTTATGATTGCATTCCAGTCCCCACCTATTATATGGTAATGGTTTGGGTACTTACATAAAATATTACAGATTTCCAAAATGAAGTCCTGCTGTCTCATACATGGACCATATACATTTAAGAAAATGAGGGTTTTGGGTTGTGAAAAGGCACCATCTTCCATTATTATCAAATTTATATTCTATGATTGACTCTTGAAATTATTTTTTAATTATAATAGCCACTCCTTTAGAGTTAGAGCTATCTCCCGCTGCTATAATTGACTTTATCCATTTCCTATCTGTGTCTCCACCCCATTCTTCTCTAAACATGTGCTTTTGGCCTCTGATTTAAGTAGTAAACACATCAGTAATTTTTTCTTGCTCTTATCTTGCAAACTCCTCACGTTCCATGAAACTATTGTCCACATCTCACAGAATTCAAATTTTTAAAAGGTATTTCTAGTTGTCCTGTGTAGTGTGTAGTGTCATTGTAAGTCCAGTTTTTCTTAGATGTACATATGTGAGGATTTAGTCTCATGTAGGTAGCACTCGGCTCTTTCAGTACTAACCCTTTGCCTAGCCACCTAAACTCACTATTTGAAAGAACTTGAAGAAGGTAGGTTATTAAAATAAAACAGGATATATAATATTTTGTTGATTTGAATGTGTAACCTATAAACTTAGTTATATTTAACCATATTAATATACAAACAAGATTAAAACTATTATACATTAATATAATCACCCCAAGATTGATCATCCTTGACTCTGCTTAGGAAATCCACTTTCCTCCCAGTATTGGGTAAAGCCAATTATAACTGTAATATGCCGCTTAAGAGTATTCCAAACTTGCAGTTACTATTAGGTCCAATATTCTATAAAGCCTAATATCTGGTGATCACAAAGTAGTGGTTCATAGGTTCATAGGTTTATATTAGGCTATCTGCCCTAAGGCATTTATAAGCCTAGCCCAAAGTTTTGTGGCTTACGCCACCCCTTATGTTAAAAAATACTGTGCCCATTAGTTTGTTGTGCTTCTGTCCAGCAGTGACACAGAGATGATTCCCGGGGTAAACCTACGATCTCCCATCCACCGGTCAAGATTTCTCTTGAACAGAGCCAGTGAGGTGCTCTGCCTCACATGGACCAGGATTTTATTCCACAGCATAGGGAGTCTCTGGGTGACAAATCTATCCCTCCAGCATGTCCTATTTATATCCGTGCTAAGGTTTAAGTTGCTTGCTCTAGTGGATCTGGTAGATATGGATTTTTTGAGGTGGAGCATGTCCATTAATTCCGGGTTGGACATGGCCTTGTATGTCAGGCACAGGTCACCTCTGAGCAGGCGTTATGCGACTGAATAGAGCTGGAGTTTCTTCAGTCTGGCAGCATATGACAGATTTTGGAGTCCCTTTATCCTTTTGGTGAGGAAATTTTGGGGTCTCTCCAATTGCTGCAGGTGTTGGGTGAGATACATCCCAAATGGGGCATTGTACTTGATCATTGGTCTGATAAGTGAAGAGTACAGGGGAACAATGACCTCACTTGATCTGGATGTAAATCCCTTCATGATCAGGTGGGCAATGTAGAAGGTCTTTCTAACCACTTTAGCAATGTGAGTGTCAAAAGAAAGGCCACTGTCAACCTGGGTCCCCAGGTCCCTGATAACCTCTTCTGTGCTTAATGGATTGCCACCTATATGGTAGCTTGGGATTACCTTGTTTTTCCCGAAGGGTATGACTATACATTTTTTGGCATTTAACTTCAGGCCATGGCTCTGGTACCAGTTTTCAGTTTCCGTGAGACCCCTCTGAAGGATATCTGTGTCCGATGTACTTTCCACTATGGTGCCCAGTTTGCAGTCATCTGCAAACTTTGTCAGCCATAGTCCTCCTATGTTTGCCTGTACTTCTGAGAAGTAGATGCCAAACAACAGGGGGCCAAGGACTGAGCCCTGTGGGACACCACTTGTGACCGGCTTGGAGTCTGACATGGCGCCAGCAACTCTAACCCTGTGGGTTCTGTCCTTTAGCCAGTTTGCAACCCATCTTGTGACATATGGGTTTACATTTAAGCTGGTAAGTTTCTCTATAATACCCGAGTGGGGTATTGTGTCGAAAGCTGTTGCAAGGTCAAGGTAGGCTGTATGGACTGCCTTTCCCTCATCAATGGCCTTGGTGGACTGTTTCGAAGAAGTCGACCAAGTTCAAAAGGCATGATCTGCCCTTGACAAAGCCAAACTGGGTCGGGTCCAATGTCTGCAAGTCCCCTATGTCTTTGTTTATGATCCTCTCCATAGCTTTGCAGACCAGGCTTGTTACTTGGTGCTGTGTGTGATGTTGACCATGTGAGGTTACCATAAAGAATAACATAAAACTCAAAACATCATGATCTGGTTATCCCCTGCTAGTGAGGATTTATGGAGGATTGTCACAAACAATTAAAGAGGAGAATGTTAAGTAGACATATGAGAGAATCGCTACTTAATATAGACTAAGACCATGTATGTCTTCAATATTTACCAGCTCTTTCCCCTGCAGTATGACAATCCAGTATAGTTTATAATAAATAGGCATGAAGTGGTTCTCAGGTAAGTGCCTTGTGTCAGCATAGTAACAAACAAGGAATCTTTGTAGACCATACAATACAATAGTGCAAAATTCTCACATTTCTTCCCATTTCAATGTCTGGGTGTTTAAGTTATGTATATTCTACATTACAGTACAACCAGGGGTATGTACGAACCAATAGACAGTAAGAAAATAAGAAAAAAGTAGGATAATTACATCCCAAATTAGCATTCGTAACCCTTCACTTTACAGTGATTCAGTCTCACATAACAACGTGTTCATGTCCTTGGTTATCCCTCTTATGAAAGGAATAAAGGCCTATAGTTAAAGTCATGGGTAGAGCTAATTGTCATATGGAGTCCTTATTGTCTCTATGATATTGATCAAGATCAATAAAATAGCATTTGCACATTGCTGCATAGATTAATCTATTGGTCTAATTTAAGATGCAGATATTAAACTAAATTTTGTATTTCTGTCAGGAGACTAAAACTAGCCGTAGTCACTCTAAATATACCATCGTGTCTCTTCTTTTTATATACTTTGATTAGTCAGACTGTCTGAATTAACCTATTTCAGGTGCAACGCCAACAAAAATATATTTTCCATTCATAGCCATTGTGGCTAAATATTTACTTTAAGAAAAAGTATTAAACTTGGCGAAGCTCTTACAGTCTCATTGACCTTCAATGTTTCTGCTGGGTGGTAGTATTAAGTGGTCATCCTGGTTAGGTTCGTTTGCCATTGACCTTCAATGTTTCTGCTGGGTGGTAGTATTAAGTGGTCATCCTGGTTAGGTTCGTTTGCCATTGACCTTCAATGTTTCTGCTGGGTGGTAGTATTAAGTGGTCGTCCTGGTTAGGTTCGTTTGCCATTGACCTTCAGTGTTTCTGCTGGGTGGTAGTATTAAGTGGTCGTCCTGGTTAGGTTCGTTTGCCATTGACCTTCAATGTTTCTGCTGGGTGGTAGTATTAAGTGGTCATCCTGGTTAGTTTCATTTGCCATTGGCCTTCATTGTTTCTGCTGGGTGGTAGTATTAACTGGTCATCCTGGTTAGGTTTGTTTGCCATTGACCTTCAATGTTTTTGCTGGGTGGTAGTATTAAGTGGTCATCCTGGTTAGGTTTGTTTGCCATTGACCTTCAATGTTTCTGCTGGGTGGTAGTATTAAGTGGTCGTCCTGGTTAGGTTAGTTTGCCATTGACCTTCAATGTTTCTGCTGGGTGGTAGTATTAAGTGGTCGTCCTGGTTAGGTTCGTTTGCCATTGACCTTCAATGTTTCTGCTGGGTGGTAGTATTAAGTGGTCGTCCTGGTTAGATTCATTTGTCATTGGCCTTCAATGTTTCTGCTGGGTGGTAGTATTAAGTGGTCATCCTGGTTAGGTTCATTTGCCATTAACCTTCAATGTTTCTGCTGGGTGGTAGTACTAAGTGGTCGTCCTGGTTAGGTTCGTTTGCCATTGACCTTCAATGTTTCTGCTGGGTGGTAGTATTAAGTGGTCATCCTGGTTAGGTTTGTTTGCTATTGACCTTCAATGTTTCTGCTGGGTGGTAGTATTAAGTGGTCGTCCTGGTTAGGTTAGTTTGCCATTGACCTTCAATGTTTCTGCTGGGTGGTAGTATTAAGTGGTCGTCCTGGTTAGGTTCGTTTGCCATTGACCTTCAGTGTTTCTGCTGGGTGGTAGTATTAAGTGGTCGTCCTGGTTAGATTCATTTGTCATTGGCCTTCAATGTTTCTGCTGGGTGGTAGTATTAAGTGGTCGTCCTGGTTAGGTTCGTTTGCCATTGACCTTCAATGTTTCTGCTGGGTGGTAGTATTAAGTGGTCGTCCTGGTTAGATTCATTTGTCATTGGCCTTCAATGTTTCTGCTGGGTGGTAGTATTAAGTGGTCGTCCTGGTTAGGTTCATTTGCCATTGACCTTCAATGTTTCTGCTGGGTGGTAGTATTAAGTGGTCGTCCTGGTTAGGTTCGTTTGCCATTGACCTTCAATGTTTCTGCTGGGTGGTAGTATTAAGTGGTCGTCCTGGTTAGGTTCGTTTGCCATTGACCTTCAATGTTTCTGCTGGGTGGTAGTATTAAGTGGTCATCCTGGTTAGATTCATTTGTCATTGGCCTTCAATGTTTCTGCTGGGTGGTAGTATTAAGTGGTCGTCCTGGTTAGGTTCATTTGCCATTGACCTTCAATGTTTCTGCTGGGTGGTAGTATTAAGTGGTCGTCCTGGTTAGGTTCGTTTGCCATTAACCTTCAATGTTTCTGCTGGGTGGTAGTATTAAGTGGTCGTCCTGGTTAGGTTCGTTTGCCATTGGCCTTCAATGTTTCTGCTGGGTGGTAGTATTAAGTGGTCGTCCTGGTTAGATTCATTTGTCATTGGCCTTCAATGTTTCTGCTGGGTGGTAGTACTAAGTGGTCGTCCTGGTTAGGTTCGTTTGCCATTCCTGTTGAGTCTAGAAGGATGTGTGATACAAATAGTTGCATGCCTTAGCTTCATTGTTCACGCGAGGCTACAGGAGACAGTTTCTGATGTTACAACAGGAAGATGCAAGAAAATATAGCTCCTACAGCCCAACAATTAGCAGTAAGTTTCTTCCTAGCCCTTTGTCCTTATACTATTGGTGCACTTCCGGCTAATAAAAGTCAAAATTTTAATGGAGTGAAGTCACTCTAAATCAGACAAAGAAAAAGAATAAAC
Organism: Protopterus annectens; assembly: GCF_019279795.1. NCBI lineage: Eukaryota > Metazoa > Chordata > Ceratodontiformes > Protopteridae > Protopterus > Protopterus annectens. The sequence continues at coordinate 456,687,670 of NC_056740.1, forward strand.
AAGAAAGGTGTTTCTAGCATTGGCACTGGTGGAGAAGGTTTGTTTGGAGTTTTACAGTTCCGGTGCTTTACTGAAACATTTAATAAAAGCTGATTTTGCCTCTTTTGGTGAGACATCTGCAATTTTGATGTCATTATTGCAGAAAATTAGGGTGTTAGGGTAGTGCATCTGGAATTTTATTTTCCTTTTTATTAGATCAGCACAGAATAGTGTGAACTTTTGTCAATTCTCTTTGATAGCAAGTGGAAAGTCTTGTGATATGGACATCTTATGACTATTCCAAATAATTTGCTTTTGCTTCTTGGCAGCAAACAGAATTTTCTGAGTGTCTGCAAAGCATGATGGACCATCTCGATTGTTATTTCTGTGGTACTTCCATTGGGATGCAAAAGGAATTAAAAAATCTGTTTGGAGACATTTATTAATTGGGTATTTTTGTATTTTTCTGGTACTCCCTTTATTAGGATATTATTCTGTTGACTTCTCACCTCTAAATCAATGAACTTTTGTTGCATTTCATTTATTGCTGTGGTTTTGGCACCAAGCTCATCTTCTCAAGTTGATATTCATTAGCTTGTGTTTTTTGTTCTAAATGGTCCATGTGGTCTATTATTTGGTTAACTGTGCTACCAAATTTGGAGAGTTGATTGGAAAAGCCCTGGACTGCTGTTTGGATTGGCAAAAGAGCCTGTTTAAGCTCATCCGTGTGGAAGGTGGCTTCTGTTTTTTGCTCAGCATTGGATTTACTTGCCTCTTGTTGTTGTTTGTTTATTTTCTGTCTTTTGGATGCAACTTCTTTCTCAGGAGAGGCTATTACCGAAAGTTTTGTTTTAATGGTCTGTGTCTCCATATTGTCTATTTCCTTTGCCATTGTAGTCAGATTTTAGCTATCGAGTTCTGTTTGCAGTATGTGATTATGCTGCCTTCAGGCCTGAGATTAACAAACTAGAGATGGTTTTAGCGATTTTGACAGAGATAGTAAATTTAAACTCTCTGGTTTAAGGTCCCTTGAAATGACGGTTGTTGTTGCTTACAAGTTTAGCTCCTTTTCAATGCAGTTCTGTGGCTTTTTTCTCGGTATAGATGATATTAGTTAGGAGCTCCGTGGAGAGGGTGCTTACTGGGCATCCACCATCTTGGAATCTTTCCCACTATCTACTTCTTACAAAGCTTTCTGCAATAGATATCTCCCCTACCCTAAACTGGTTCTCTAACTGCCTCACAAATAGACAACAATCGACCAAATGGCAACAATCTTTCTCTCCATTCCTTGAAACATCCACAAGTGTTCCCCAAGGATGCATACTAGGGCCTTTTCTTTTCAGTATTTTCATCAATAACTTTCACTCCACTTGTAGTCAAGGTTCTGTAATACAATATGCAGATGACTCAACCATAATCTGCTCTGCCAACTCCACATCTGAACTTCAGCAAATTACCAAAACTGCCTTTACATCTATTGAAACATGGATAACCAGAACCATCTTGCCCTAAACCCTAGCAAAACCAAACTCATATTATTTACCTCAAAGAAAACCACTCTCCTAAATAGGACTGAATGCACTATACATTCTCAAAACAAACCTATTATTGAGGTTGTGTCCCATACAAAACTACTAGGTATTATCTTAGATGAAAACCTAACATTTGACCTACATGTACACTAGTATCAAAAAACACATCAACAATTAGGTATCCTCTATAGACATAAACACTTCATTAACCATCCTACAAAACAAACTTTAGCCTTAACCTTTCTGATATGTTCTCTCTTATATGGGGCTCCTCTCCTTACCAACATCCAATCCTCTCTGAAAACCAAGCTTAAGACCTGCTATAATAAAATTGCTAATTTTGCAACTAATGCAAAATATTCCTCCCATCACTGTTCCTGCTTAATCTTACTGAATTGGCTTGAACTCCCACATTACCTCACGTAGTTACAATTATCTACAGCACACAAAATTATCTTCAAACCGCCAAGCTGCCCAGCCCTTTCTTCTAAAGTTACTCACTACTATCCAAATAGGCCTCTTAAATCTGAGAACCAACTTCTCCTGAAAGTAGAAAAGACAAACCTCCCAGCTGTCCAGATGCTCTACTCTTTCTCTATTGACTAACAGTGGAATGCCCTCCCATTGCAATTAAGGACCAACAGGAATTCCTCTTCTTTCAAAGTATCTGCGACAACACCTCTCTACTCTTTGGCATGGCACATGTCCCAATTCTGCACCTTCCAAAGCCTGAATTCCCCACTTTCACCACTACTACCACTCTATTGATTTACTCCTCTCTATTTAAACTCCACTGCCTATTAGTGTAATTATTATAAAATATCATCTAGGCCTACCATGCCAAAATACCTACTTGATAGCATTATTGATTTTATGTCCCTACATGAATTCCCAAACTGTATAATATAATCGACATATACTCTTATGCTTTATGTTCATGTTACATCTTGCAAAACATATCTTTCTTAGGTGTTAATATCCTTACTAAATTTTTAGAAGGTAATTAATCGACATGTTTTTCTTAGTATAAATAACTGAATTCTTACATGTGTATTCTGCTGTATCTCTTATATTGTAGTGTAATCTACGTAGCTGTTAATGTTGTTTTTTTTTCTACCTATGTTTAACCAGCTGTGACTGTGTTTCTTCTATTGTATTCACTACTTATGTGGAGCTTTTCTTCCCAGGACTCCACTGGAAATGGGCTCATTTCGGCCCAGTGGACCATCCCAGTAAACAAATGCAAATAAATAAATAATAAAAAACAGACTAAAACATTGTATAGACATTCAATGGTATATTCAAATTTTAAAAGGTTTCTATTTCATATTATTGACCAAGTAATGACTTCTAAAAGATGGGGTTACTGGTTAAACTTGTTAGATTTCAAAGACTTAATTTGGCAGCCAAAACTGAATGCTTGTAAGAGACCAGGGCTCTATCACACTTTATCAATTTCTCGTATTTTTAAAACAACAAGCTAGTACTTTGTAAGTCTTTATAGTTGCATTACTTGATAGTATTCACTCTAAGGATGCAATTTAGATACCTGTATGTACTATGACATTGATTTGTTTTAACATACAAATACGAGTACATTGATATTCTAACAGACTTATTTTACAATTGTTTATTTTTATGACTGTTACAATTACATTTTGTGGTATTTCTCTTTAAGAATGCCTGTTTGTTATGATGTCATTTTTCCTTGTGAGAATTAATTGATGGGATTATTTAATGACACTCATTGAAATTGTTAACTCTGAAGAATTCCTTTTAATTTACAGGTTGAAAGCACTAAGTTGATTAAAGGTTGTGTGCCTTAGTTTTTCTTATATATTGTCTCTGCCTTGCCTCTGTGTAGTTACAGCTCTGTTTTGTGGTTTGTGCTTGGATATATAAGGGTCTTTTTATTTGTCCGAATGTCATTTTCTCAAATGGCATTTGTCAACTCACTTTTGGTTGAACATGCTTTGAGGCTGTCATTCAGTGGCGGAAGGGAGATTCCCCCTTTCCCTGCTGTTTTTCAATCTTGGAGTCGGTCTATATAAGAAATAACAGTGTGTGGGGAAAGATGTTTTTCTTTTTCTTTGTATTTAAAACCAGTGTTGGTTTGATGATTTTTTTTATGTTTGAAATTCTGAACTTTTGACAGTTCAAACTTCCCTTTTATTTATAGGTTCATAGCTAATTGCTGAGCTATCAAACTACAGATTATTATAAGCCTATAGCCAATAACCAGAGATCAGAACCAAACCTTGTACCTTTTATCTGTGCTGTGAGGTTAAGACCTTAACTATTATGCCATCTCTCCTCCTAACAAATAAATGAACATTTAGTAAATTGCAGAGTAACCATATATCAATATCAATCTATCTGTTTATCTAGCCATCTATCTGTCTATATATCTATCAATAAATGTCTTGTATGTTTTGTTTTGCCGAATGGCATTTTTGACTCACATTTGGTTGAATATGCTTTGAGATTGGCATTCAGTAGAAAAAGGTAGATCCTGCTCTTCCCCGCTGTTGTGCGATCTTTTAGTTGGTATATACATAGCAGAGGGGTGGGGGGGCACAGCCCCCAATATAGGATATGAAGGTGGGTGAGCCCTCTCTGAAAAAAATGTTTTCCTTTTTTTGTATTTCATATTAGTGTTGGATCAATGATTTCTTTTCAGTATTTTAGTGTTCAATGCTTTTTAGTTCCCCTTGCAATCTGGGTATGTATATCAATATATCTGTCTACCTATTTATCTTTCTGTCAGTCTATATCTATATATATTCCAAGATAAAATCAGCTGCAAGTGAAAAGGTATATATTTATGAGTGTGTGCATGCACGCATGCATGAGTGTGTGTAAAATGCAGTATCTTTGTTGCTTTTTTTGCATTATTCTGATTATAGACCAATATTATCTGCTTTGAAAGAGTGTGACTACGGTAGAAATACCTCTCAATTGTACCTCATCATGAGGAATGTTCCTCATTTTCAGTCTTAGACTGTCCTTGCTCCTTGTTGTTCCACACTGAAAGGGTTTGTCATGCATTCAATGTTTTAGCCATGATAAACAGAACTAAATCATATTTATTTATTTATCAAAAGAATGTTTTATAAGTACGAGGTAATATATTGTAACTATCCTGCGAGCTACTTGTTGAATATGTTAGTTAGCTGTTAGCAGGTGCTCTGCACTTTGCCCCTTTGCTCCACATGATGGGATGTAATATTCTACCTTTTGTACATAGAGTCCTGAGACTTATGAAACAACGTGTTTTACTATACAATGTTGGATGCTGTGTTCTTAGAGCTTAAGCCCCTATAGAGTTGTTTGCATTCATCTGTCTTGTGAATCACATAATTAGGATTACATTTGGATCAGCATTTCTCTTTCAAGGCTTTGAAGCTCACAAGGAGAGTTAGTCTCTATAGATTTAATGATCAGTAACTCCGTTATCTGACTACTGTGCATAATGATTTAAGAAGTCAAAATAGGCAATCTTACTTCTCTTAACTGTCTAGCTTGCCTTTGCAAGAAGACAATTTAATTTTCCAGAGGCCTGCATTGTAACAGTGTGAAAACAAACAGCCTTTGAAGCAATATCCCATGGGTATATATAGCTAATTTCTTCAGTTCTTCAGCTGTGTTATTTTAACTATGTCGTATAAGTGATTAGTTTGTGTTAAATATGATCACTGTAGACAGTACCCAAGAGAACAAATGTCACATTTTTATCCTCAGGAAAAAACTTTAATTATCACATGCGTCTTACTTTCAGAGATCATCTGTCACTTTCTCATCATTCAGAACAATAAAAAAAATCTGTATCTCATTTCCTGCATGTTTGAAAACACGTCTTCAAGTATGTTAATAAAAACTATTTTACTGGCAATATAAATTAATATATTGCCAAGCATTGTAGTTTAACATAACAGGCATATTTTTAGCTTAAATCTCAGAGAGTTTTTCTATACAGAATTCTATGAGATTAAGTTGGCTTGTTATACAGTACAATTTCTGGAGATGAACAATTCCATAAATTTAATTGCTGGTATTATTTTATGTTTTATGTTTCTCAAATCTGGCACTGTGGCAAACAATTCATAAGTATTACAATAAACAACAGAACAAAATAAATGTCAAAACCTTCATGCTATCGGCTAAAATGGAATAACATTATTAGCCTTCTTGCATTAATGTTCTAGTAGACAAAAGAAAAAGATAAACGACTGAAAGTACCACATTCATAAAGGTTACCACAAAGTGTACACATGGTGCAAACCTTGTGGTAAAGTGTTGGTATTCAGAAACAACCCTAGCACATTGTATTTGTGCAGAGACATGCAGCATCACAATGGCTGTTCCTGCAGCTGTGTTACATGCTAATGAGGTAATCTGGAGGAGACACATATGCTAATTAACCATGTGTGCCCCCCCCCCAGAACTGCATCCAGGATGATTAATAGAATTGCTCTGCTGTGTAGATTAGTATGGCTGTTGCTTGCATATTGTGGTTGTGAATGAGCCAAAAGGCTCTCTCTTTTTCTTGCCTTGTCTCATTTTTTAGATATTTTTGGTCATGACCTAATTGCACTTTATTTATTTATTTATTCATTTACATTTGTTGACTGGGAGTGTCCGACTGGACGTAGGTCCATTATAAGTGGAGGCCTGGGGAGAAAAGCTCCACAGTTAAAATAAACATACAGTAGTTACATTGGATTACATAGTGATTAACAATTTGATTAACATAGCAATTAATTACAAACATATTTACAGATGAAGAACATAATACATCAGTAGACAACTAGAATCTTTATCTGTGAAGCACATAACGGACATTAACATATGCTACAATAAGAAGTTCCTGCTGTATAATAAGTACTAGGCTTATGAGCATCTGAGCTTGCTATAATCAAGGTAGTTAGTGGGGTGGAAAGAAAGGTTGTGGTTGGATGGGGTGGGTGATATTAGAGTGGGTGTTGCAAGGGCATAGCCAGCATGTTTTTAGGTGCGCTTTTAGTAAAGTTTTGAAGTGGGTGCATGATGGTACAGAGGTAATTGTAGGTGGGAGGGAGTTCCATAATTTGGCTATGACGCAAGAGAATAGTGCTTCACCAGCAGAGTTATTGGCTTTAGTGATCTGCAAGTGATTTTTGTTGCTGGATCTTAGTGGTCTGGTGGTGTGATAGGGTTGGAGTAGATTCTGGAGGGATGGGGCATTTAGTGGATGGTTTACTAGTTTGTGGGTGAGTGAGAGTTGATACCATTGAAGGAGGTGAGGGAGTTCAAGCCAGCCCAATTCAGCAAGTGAGAGACAGTGGTGACTACGTTAGGATGCCCCTGTGGTGAATTTGGCGATTTTGTTGTAGCAGGTCTCTAGCTTGTTTAGATTGCATTGCCTTAGGTTGGTATATATTGGAGAGGCATAAAGTAGGGTGGAGATAAGATGGGAATTTGCTATTGAAATCTTTGCTGCTTTGGTGAGAAGTTGCTTATTTCTGCATAACGCTCCTTGTTTTTTGTGGACTTTTTTTATGGTCATGGATATGTGAATATCAAATTTTAGTTTATTGTCTATTTCCACTCCTAGCAATTTGGTGTGTTCACTTGGGTATATAGTGGTGTTGTCTTTTGCTGTGATGTTAAAGTGAGAGTTGTTTTGAGTATGTTTGGTGGGTTGGAAGATGAGTAGTTTAGTTTTGTTTGGGTTGAGTCTTAATTGGGCATCAGATAACCAAGTTTCAACAGAGGAAAAGGCTTCCTGTGTGACTTTTTGCAGTTTGGGTAGGGACTGGGCTGAGCAGATGATGGTTGAGTCATCTGCGTATTGTATGAGTGTGCCATGTTTGGTGGCAGAGGCTAGATTATTGGTGAAAACAGAGAAGAGTAGGAGTCCAAGGATGGATCCTTGGGGAACCCCTATGGAGACAGGTAGTTGGGGAGATATGTCATTCTGCCATACAACGGATTGTTGGCGATCAGACAGATAACTCTGAAACCATTTGGTGACTGATTGAGAGAAGGAGAGGTTATTGAGGACAGAGATGAGTTGTTTGTGTGGGACCATGTCAAATGCTTTAGATAGGTCTAGGAAAGTAGCAGAGGAGAGATAGTCATTGTTTTTATGCTGAAGGATAGTGTTAGTAAAGGAGAGTAAGGCAGTGGTGGTGCTATGGCTTGGTCAGAAACCATGCTGAATATTGGAAAGGAGGTTGTTAGTAAAGAGGTAGTCTGAGACCTGAGAGTGTATGCATCTCTTTAGTATTTTGGAGTGGAGTGGAGTGGAGAGAGAATAGCTATGGGGTGGTAATTGGTTAGTTCTGTGGAGGGGCTGCCTTTGTTGAGAGGAATGATATGTGATACTTTCCACAGTGTGGGAACGTAACTTTCTGACAGAGATTGGTTAATCAAGATGGATACTGGGTAGGCCAGAGCATCAGCTGCGATTTGTAGGTATTCACTTGGGAGGTTGTCTGCTGCTAAGTTGGTGGTCTTAAGTTTAGTTAAGAGTTTTTTTATGCTGGAGGTAGGTACAGGAGAAAAAGAGAAGGCAGTGGGGAGATTACTAGTTGAAGGTGTGGGTTGGAGGGGGGTTGTGTTGTTTAGCTAGTGATAGTATGGTTTGTGTGAAGTGTGTGTTGAATGAGATAGCAATATTTTCTGAGGAGTGAGGGATGTTAGGAGGAGGGGTACAGACTTTACCTGGGTGGAGGATGGAGTTTATGGAGGACCAGAATTATTTGGGGCTGTGTTGGGAGGAGTGTAGGGCAGACTGGTAGTATTGGAATTTGTCCTGTTTTATTAGCTTTTTGACTCTATTGCATAGTTCTAAGAATTTCTGTCTAGTTGAGGGGGTTTTGGTTTTGCATCAGTGCTCCCAGGCTTTATCCCTGTTCTTCATTTCTGACTTAGTGGTTTTCTGTAGCAATAGGGAGGGTTTGTGCTTTGGTTCTGGAAAGTCTTATGGGGGCATGGTGATTAAGGATGCTCAGGAAGGTAGTATTAAAAAATTCAACTGCGTCATCAAGACTGAGGTACTTTAGAGGATGCCAGTCACATTCTTTGAGGGATGAGATGAATATGAGTGGGTTAAAGTTTTGTTTTTTATGTATTTGATGGTAGATGACAGGTTTAGCAAGCAAACTACTCTGGAGTGGATGCTAGTCAGTAAGCAGCCTGTTATATATGACTGGGGGCTCTTACTGACTAGCATCCACTCCAGAGTAGTTTGCTTGCTGGAGTTTTTATTTATCCTGGTTGGCGACTGGACTAGTTGGATAAAGCCATGAAGGTTTACATGATGGGTTGGATGGTTGCCAGAACAGGATTGCCAGTCAATATTGAAATCACCTAAAATTATAGTTTCTTGGGGGAGATGTTGGGTAGACCAGCTGAGGAGGTTGTCTAGTGGAGGGATGTTCTGGCCAGGTGGGAAGTAGCATCCGATTATGTTGATGGTTTTGTTTTGGTTTATTTTGAGGTTGGTATATATTATTTCTTCATTGCCTATTTGTGGAGCTGATGATTTTAAGATCTGGATGTTTAGATGCTGTTTAAATATTATAACTACACCACCTCCTTTCTTGTTTAGCTGGTCTACTCTTAGTATGCCGTAACTGGTAGGGAGTATTTGCTCACTGTGAGGTTTTAGCCAGGTTTCTGTTAGGATGACTATATCTGGGGACTACAGGTCTATGGTGGCATGGAGTTCATGGACTTTGTTAGATATACTTCTAATATTTAGGCTTAGTAGAAGGAAGTCACTTGGCTTTCTATTGGCTGTGATATGGGAGAAGTTGTGGCTTCTAGTCTGATTATGAGGATTGGGGTTGGAGATGGTAGGGCCAGGGTTGGGGTGGATGTCTCCACTTAGGGCTAGTTTTGATATGCATGAGGTTATTAGTTTTCTCAGTTTTTGAATGTGTTTGTTTATTAGGGAAACTTTATGATTGTGCTCTGTGGGTAATAGGTATGGTGGGAGGGTTACTATGTTAAGTTGTAGGGATGCTTTATGTTTCAGTAATATAGTTGGTAGACTATGTGGGGGGTGCATAGGGATGCATACTCAAAATGTTTTGCAAAAATTTTAAGGTAAACATGCTGTACAAATGGACGGTGCAGTGGTGCAGAGGTTGCATTGTTGTCTTACAGCAATAAGTTCTCCAGTTCAATTCTTGGCTGGGGTGCCTTCTGCGTGGAGTCTGCATGTCCTCTCTGCGTTCATGTGGGTTTCCTCCCACATTATAAAGACATACATCTGGAGTGTTTCTCCCTGGGCCTTTGCTGAAAATTGGCTTTGTTCCAAGTCAGACTTTCCCAGTTAAAAAATGCAATAGGTTTAAGAGCATTAATAAAAGATATTGATTGAGTGTCCACCATCCAAAGGACATACACTTTGCAAATTAATGCACTAGCAGTAATTTACAATATTATCAGTGTAATTACAGTGGACAATTGGATGTCAACATCTTGAGTAAAGAAGCCAATCAGCTTTGTACAAAAGCACAGGAGGGATGAATATCACCTCATTTCAAGAGGAAGATAGTTTGGAAGCAGAACAGTCTCTGCAAAAGATTGGGAGCTTGCATCAGTGAAGGGGAAATCTATGTATTGAATGACAATATTATGAGTATGAAAAGCATTGGGTGAGAAAAGGAATTCTGTCTGAGATTCACTGAAAGAAGAAAATTCCTCTCTTCTGAAAGTTCATTGAAATCAAAGTTGATTAAATTAAGTAAAGAGGTACAAGGTCAATGTCTGGTGCATGATACTGCGCATACATTTGGTCCAAAAAATATGAGTATGATTTATCCTGCAGATTCATGTTTGTCCCTACCACCCCCAAAACAGACAAACACAAACACACACACACACACACACACACACACACACACACACACACACACACACACACACTCACACACACACACACACACACACACACACACACACACACACACACACACACACACACACACACACACACACACACACACACACACACACACACACACACACACACACACACACACACACACACACACACACACACACACACACACACACACACACACACACACACACACACACACACACACACATGCACACACACACACACACACACACACACACACACACACACACACACACACACACACACACACACACAATCCATGCATAACCATATCACAAAACCCAGTGAGAGATATGCAATGATAAGTATGAAATAAGTGGTACAGAATAAATATAACGACCATTAACGTTCCCTAAATCTAAGATCCTCTGAGAGAGAAGGGAGTTCTTAGAAAAATAGCTTGTATGTTACTAAAGATTTGTCAACAAAATGCAAGAAATATGACTGTCTTCTCACTCTGGAAATGGAAATATAAAAATATAAACCGGATTGTGTTATTTTCCCACATTGCAGTGATTTTGCATTTAAATTCATAAACTCATAGATTGTTATTAGGCTAACAACCCAGCGGGAGGAGGTTCATAAGCCTAGCCCACTTTTCCCGAAAGAATAATAATGTCCGGTGTCCAAATAGTACATTGGGGCCCAGGCATTTATAAGTTACCTTTGTCCATATGGGACATAGGTGCCAGACAACGGAATCTCCGTTTCTTTTTTTTTTAAAGCTGTCTCACTATGTTAAACCCATTTAACATAGCGAGACAGCTTTAACAAAAGCAACGGAGAAAGGAAGATCTCCGTTACTTTTTTTAAAGCTGTCTCACTATGTTAAACTCCTTTAACATAGCGCGACAGTGTCTAAAAAGCAATGGAGATCTTGCATTCTCCGTTACTGTAAAAAAAAGACTTATACTAATGGAAAAAGTCCGGACGACTGGACCTTTTTCCATTAGTATAAGTCTGATTTACAACGTGCATGCTGACCAATCAGCTTGCATGTTTTGGAATATTAATGGGGGGGTCGTTGTATAATAGAACTGAATACATCCTCAGGTCTTGGTGTGTACCTTACCGTGGTTGAACCAATTTTTACAAAACATCACCAAGAAGACATTGGTATATAGATTATATCTTGCATATTTTGAAGAAAGGTAGGTAAAGAAAAGAAAGACTGAATACTCAGATCTCAGGATAAAAAATGTCCACTCCTGGTATGCATGCTGGTGTAAGGACTGGAAAAATGCAGGGTGGAATCCTCTGGGCATAGAAACATTCCTACCATAGACTAGGGCAAAGTTCAGGATGAGGGTGCCCCCACCCCATAGTAGAAGAAAGAAGTAGTTCATAAAAAAACCCACAAAAACTGGTGGGTCTGGCAAGAAGCATAGACAATAAAGTAGGCTGTTGAGGATAAAGAAGAAATCATCTATTGTTACTATTATGCAAGAAGTCTAGAAATTCCAGACAGGATATGTAGCAAGAGTAGAGAAAAGGAAACTACATGCTCCAGAAAAAGTGTCCAAACCTACAGGTAAAAATGTAAGATCCTTAATGCAATTGCTCAAGGAAAAAAAAAACATTATTTAGATGAAGAATCCCTGGACTGCAAAAGAAGCAACAGATGAAGTGAAAAAAGATAAAGATTTGTGAAAGATATAAAAAGGAACATGGACATAGAAAACAGATCTAATATGGTGTTATTATATTTATTTAGAGAAGAAAGCCAAACTAATTAATAGAAAAAAATTGATCCAAACATATTTGCAAAGAAACACAAAGACACCTGGATATGGTACATTTCATGATACAAAAAATGTATAACAATGAAGATTAGCAAGTTAAAAATTAAATAGAAACTCAAGTGATAGACCATTTGCAAAGTAAAAGGTTTAGTGTAGACACTCCAGTAGAGGCAGCTGTAACCTGATGGGTCAGTGGGTCCCCAGACAGAGGATTAGCAGATGGAGAAGGAAACATCTGAAGAGGGTATGCAACAAGGTGATGTTCTGGAAACTTCTGTAGGATACTCACACAAAAAATCCAGTTCAAGTTGCACAGCAAAGGAAGGAACATGGGGAAGAGGCAACTCTGCACAGGTAATGTTGCAGAGAGCTGGGCCAATGGACTCCATATGGAGGGGCAACAGATGGAGCAGAATGCATCTGAAGATGATATGTCATAGAACAATGTTCTGGAACTGCCTGTAGAAGACTTGGAGGAAACAGAGAGAGCATAGAAGACACTCTCAGTCATATGAAAATTGTATTTATTTATTTATTTTATTTATTTTACATTTGTTGACCGGGATAGTCCAATTGGATACATGTCCATTTTCAGTGGAGGCCCAGGGAGAAAAGCTCCAAGGTAGAACATACAGTAAATATCACAAAATGATTACAAGTTACACACAGTTTACAGGCTCCAGTTGAGCAAGCAGGTAATATAATCATACATTTTTAAAACAGTGTTGACAAATTGACTAGGCAATATAACATGATTACAGACTATAGAGGAGGATCTAGTCGGGTTTTGAACAAGGACATAGCCAGTGAGTTTTAAAGTATATCTTGAGGCATTTTTTGAACTAAGTAAGAGAGGGTTCAAGAGTAAGATCAGCAGGAAGAGAGTTCCATGTTTTGCCAACAGAGTTAACAAACAGAGAGTCCCCAGCAGAGTTGTTGATTTTGGATGTTTGAACCAGTACTTTATTAGAAGAGCGAAGTGACCTCAGGTTGCTATAAGGGTTGATGATATTTTTAGGTACAGGGGTATTATCAGGGTGGTTGAGAACTTTATGGGCAATTATAAGCTAGTTGTACTGAAGTAGGCTAGGCCATTCTAGCCACCCGAGAAGATTTAGGTGGTGACAGTGGTGGGTCCTATATGCTGTGCCTGTTACAAATCTAGCAATATGATTATAACAGCTGGAGAGTTTGCTAAGAGCAGATTTGTTAAAATTAGTGAGTAGAGGGGAGGCATAGAGAAGAGTGGAGAGTAGATGGGAACAAGCAATAGCAGTCCTAACAAATGGGGTAAGGAAAGGTGTGATCTTATACAGGGAGCCAAGTTTTTTGTTGCTGTAAGGAAAGATATTTTGATTTAATAGAGATGGAAAAACATATTACGACAAATTAAAGAATTAGGTTATAGAAAGTAAATAAGACATAAAATATTAAAAGACTGGTAAAACAGATAAACTAAGTAATTTGGGATATTAAGAAAAAGTCATGTGCTATAAAAGAAATAAGTAGGATATATTATTGTGCAGCTAAACTAGTAACAGATACAATGTTACCACAAAAGTGTAAAGAACAAAGGAAAGGAAGGAAACAAGTAGAATGCCAACATGGAAGCATGAAACTGAGAAAACTAAACTAGTAACAGATACAATGTTACCACAAAAGTGTAAAGAACAAAGGAAAGGAAGGAAACAAGTAGAATGCCAACATGGAGGCATGAAACTGAGAAAACTAAACTAGTAACAAATACAATGTTACCACAAAAATGTAAAGAACAAAGGAAAGGAAGTAAACAAGTAGAATGCCAACATGGAGGCATGAAACTGAGAAAACTAAACTAGTAACAAATACAATGTTACCACAAAAGTGTAAAGAACAAAGGAAAGGAAGTAAACAAGTAGAATGCCAACATGGAGGCATGAAACTGAGAAAACTAAACTAATTACAAATACAATGTTACCACAAAAGGGTAAAGAACAAAGGAAAGGAAGGAAACAAGTAGAATGCCAACATGGACACATGAAACTGAGAAAACTAAACTAGTAACAGACACAATGTTACCACAAAAGTGTAAAGAACAAAGGAAAGGAAGGAAACAAGTAGAATGCCAAAATGGAGGCATGAAACTGAGAAAACTAAACTAGTAACAAATACAATGTTACCACAAAAGTGTAAAGAACAAAGGAAAGGAAGTAAACAAGTAGAATGCCAACATGGAGGCATGAAACTGAGAAAACTAAACTAGTAACAAACACAATGTTACCACAAAAGTGTAAAGAACAAAGGAAAGGAAGTAAACAAGTAGAATGCCAACATGGAGGCATGAAACTGAGAAAACTAAACTAGTAACAAATACAATGTTACCACAAAAGGGTAAAGAACAAAGGAAAGGAAGGAAACAAGTAGAATGCCAACATGGACACATGAAACAGAGAAAACTAAACTAGTAACAGATACAATGTTACCACGAAAGTGTAAAGAACAAAGGAAAGGAAGGAAACAAGTAGAATGCCAACATGGACGCATGAAACTGAGAAAACTAAACTAGTAACAGACACAATGTTACCACAAAAGTGTAAAAACAAAGGAAACGAAGGAAACAAGTAGAATGCCAACATGGAAGCATGAAACAGAGAAAACTAAACTAGTAACAA